>NW_022204985.1:0-23011 GCF_008831285.2 Nymphaea colorata
AATTTCCATCATTAAACCCATGGCTATTAAAGCATAAAAGAACATGTTTATATGAATCGCCTCCATCAGTATTCCACAATCATAGTCAGGAAGCCTTATCCGAGGACGCCACATGCCACGATGCTGCTCGTCTGATATTAGGCTAAAGTAAACCCAAACTCTGAACTGATAGTCAGAACTAAGACGTAAAGAGATGACATAGATATTCCGAAGATGATGGCACTTAAAAAGCAGGCCAAATGAGTGTAGCCCAAATACACCAAAAAAAGACTCAATATTCCAGACGCTACAGTGCCTTGAAGCAGAATTTTCATCTTATTGTTTGTGGACCCTGATAGAAAAGCCAAGACAAACCTAAAAAGTGTGACCATGACCCAAAATATCGAAGGATAAAAGGTAGCATCTTACTTTGTGCTTACGCCTGCGAGAATAGAGTAGGAAGATATCCAGCCTCCGTAAGTGCTTTAAAGTCCAATGTAGAGAAATAGAGCGATGCATAGTAGTGCCTATATTTTTCTTGGAGTTATATTTTGTGCCTGCACAGTATTTCCCTACTGTGGTCCAGAGGAATCATATTAGGGCGGAGGAAGAATACAGTAAGCTGGTATCGTTATGGCCATAAACACTCCGATAATTACGAAGGTGTCGATTTAAAAGACGTAAACCATGAAGGGCCCGATCAATCCTCCGATTCCAGAAATGCCGTGGTTCAGCATCAGCCAGAACTATGAATCTTAGGGAGGGTTGGTCATCAATGTGCAGATGTTGATCTAAATTTCCAATATTGAATAGCCATTGATGAAATAGTCATCCACACTCCTTGGAAGAATAATGACGTGGCCCACGAAAACAGGCATGAACTGATAATTATCGTCAAGGTGGAATAGATTAGGTATTTGTGATGGGAAACGTTAGAATGATTTTGGAGGAACTTTTGCAAAGAGCTCCTCCCAGCATTCCAAAGGATCGACAGCTGAAGAGAAAAGAGTATTATGTTTCAATGATGTTGGTCTTTTCCGAGAAATAGGGGATGATTGGTCCTAATCCTGCCATCAACATTGCGTATATCAAGTAGCTAGTGCAGTATGCGATGAAGTGCTTGAGCTGAGAGTGCTTCCTTATCTTGATAATCATTCAACTATATTATTAAGTTAGATTAATTAAACTTAATAAATAAATTTCTCCTTAGAATGATAATAATTCAACCTCTTAGTGTGTGCATGATAATCAAACCAAAAAATGTATTCAAGTATAAAAGAATTTATTTTCTTCAAAAAGATATTGGAAAATCTTCTCAATAAATATCTGAATAACTCATGATCTTGTGATATTCATTAAACAGGCTAGCCTAAATCTGAGAATATGTACAAGCTTAATCATTCTTGTATTTAATGTCATCCTCGACGTGAATTTAGTATATTAATGCATGTTACTATCAACAGCAGCTCGTTATCTTCTGGCATGCAAAGCATCGATATCACATTCTAAAATTGCGATCAGCAGATAAATCAAGCTAATATTTCGGTTTAGACCATTATTTCAAGGTTTGCCTAGCAGTATAGCCTATGCAGCTCCTATTTTAATCATTAACATTATATTACCGACCGAAGTAGCTTTCCTCTCTTATGCTACTCTAATTAACAGTATAAAGCAAACCAAAAGCTAGTCATTTGGGATATGATTGTCTATATCTCTTTGTCTATTCATTGTGAGGAATTAATTTCAATATTGAATTGGCCAACAATATGCGAGCATCAGCCATTATCTAATCCTATTGGCATTCGAGTAGGCTCTGCAGAAATTTGACCCAAAAAAAAGGGTACTGCTTAAATACGATTGTCTAGATACTACATGGATAGTATTTTCGTGAATTAATCAATAGATAAAACCGCTCGACGAGAGCATACTTAACAATAGATATTGGGCAGCTGTGGCATAATTGAATGCCTTTCGGATGATAGGCATCAATTTTTGGAGTTTAAAGGGGAAAAAAGTAGCAAATAGACATTTTTGGTTAATCTATACAAGCGAAAACGCTAAGATATGATTGATTAAACAAAAGCCTTACTCAAATCTCTTATGGATTGCAGTCTGTATAAATACTTTTAAGCCAGTTCTCTCTCTAATTCCATAGAGGAGGGCCACGAGGAGCATTCGAAGGAGATAAGGGGATGATGGATGATGCAAACTGATAGGTGGATGGACTCCTAAGGCTGCACTTTAAACTGATTTTAATGATAGAGAATGCTTATACTGACATTATCAGCTAAAATAACAATCATTTTCGTTGGTTTATCTGTTTGATGATGGGTCGATGAGCATCGATGTCTTTTTTTCGTCGAAACTTAGCCTTGCAGTTCTAACAATCGCTAGTAAATTTGAAGACTTTCAATTAATAAGAGTTGTGACATCTTATCTGCATCTATTAGTTGGCCATCAATATATCAGTCCACATCCTGACGACACATTTGAGATCCGTTCGCATCAGCAATCACCCAATCCAACTGGTTATCATACGGTTAGTATGGAAACTGAGCTGTGCTTGGAAGCTTTTCTGTAGTATTAGTCACCTATCTTCCCATTTCTCACAATAAAATAAATACAGACTTATAACTGTATTTATATCCTCACAAAAATACCAAAACAACTTAAATAAAGCAGTTTTTTTTTCATTTTTTATCCTTCAAATCAAATGAACTTCATCATCTTTTTTGTTCTTTGCCTTTTCCTGTCAGCCAACGCCATCAAGCTGGTACTAAGACATTAAAATAGAGTAATTTAAACTTATTAGACGTAATCTTCCTAATATTATAGCAACAGCGTAGCTATGAGGCCACCCAGATGTTAGTCTTGTAACATTATTGGACTAAGATGTATGTATTGCCCAGATCAAGTTTAAATAAGGTAGTTATTGTAAGATGATATAGATAACTTCGTCCTTCGGCGGGTATCCAACACTTGACTCAGTGTATCTCCCTTCCAACTAAGGCGTAAATTATTACAAATTTAGTGTATAATCAAGATTACCAAAGGCGTAACACATCCTTTATCCCAGAGTTAACGATTTCCTAGATAGGCGTGAATTTTATTAAATCAGAGTAAAGCTGATCTATCTAGAGAAAGTACTAAATTGCTAAAAAGTGTTAATCATCCATCAATTAGGCGTTGATTGGCCTTTATTTAGCGTAGCTTATTATCGACTCAGCCGTACACCATTACCCACTTAGAGTAGGATCTTTTTAATGCCTAGACGTAGCTCTTAATTAGAAGAGTACTCTTGCTAACCTAGACGTAAGCCATTTTCAGAAAGTGTGATAACTTTAAATTAGACGTTTTATTCCATATCAAGAGTAATATTAACTAAATTAGAAACGTAGTTGTTTTCTATCAAGTGTATCACTTTGGACATTCAGGCGGTGTAGCTCGCTTTAGATCCAGGGTATACATGATTGGAAAAAGAAGTAGGACTATTCCTATGAAGAGTAACAAGATAATAAGGATAGCTGTACTACTTGTATGATGAAGAGTTTCTTCTACCTTATCCAGAGGTATTTAATCTTTTATAAAGGGTAATGTTCTACTCATAAAGGCTATGTGAAGACCAGCATATTTAGGGAAAAGTAAAAGATTGCTAAAAAGGTCTGTAGAATTTGAAGACTAAGGTGTATTTCAACGAGAACAAGGTATAATATGCTCATCAAGTGGTAGATTTTTTCATTTAAGTGCAAAATATTTATGATGGCGTTGTTTAATTATTTAGCTCTGTTAAGAAACATTTATGCAGGCGTAAGTGGTTGCCTATTCAGAGTAAATTTTATTTAGTAAGAAGTTCGAGTTAAAATTGAGCGTTGATCTTTAGTCATTCAGCAGTAGAATATCTACTCACAATTAACTAAGGTATGTGCCTTCACAATCTAGTGTACATGTCTTTAAGGGAGGCGTACAGGTTATGCGACTAAGTGGTACTCATTATTGATGTAGATAAGGTACCACTTATGCAAATCAGCCAATGATCCTCATCAATCCTAAACTCCCTCAAATGCATTGATTTTTCATCATTATTCCTTAAATAATACTCATTATAACTATAACCATGTATGAAGGTGATAAGGTTAAATAACTGGAATAAATAAAGCTGCATAATCCGGTGTTTTTCAAATCCCATAGACTTTCCTTAAGCAGAAGGATTGGCTATTGCTAGAATTAATGATATTTACGCTTACATTCTTTCTCAATCTTTTTAGTGGAAACAAATTGTTTTACTTATCTAAAGTTTGTGGATGAATATTTGATATAATCTATTAGGAGCCCTTTTTATAAGATAAAGTTGGCTGAGATTCAGGACTTAGAAGACCTCAAAGCTAGAAACATGGCGAAATAGATGAAAGCAGTCGAAAATGATATCGCTAAGAAGGCGAAATGATATTCGGATCAAAATTTCTTCATTATATTAAGTATATTTCCCCTATTAGAAGAATAGAATAGTGTATTTTTCTCCACAATTACACCTAAATAACGATTATCTTACACTATTTAACGCATTTACAACGCCTGTTACCTAAGCGATACATAAGCTCACACAAATCAATTTTTGTGTTGGCTTGAACTGCTTGAGTCATTTTTTCTTCTAATTGGATTAAAAATTGAGAAAGAAGCTGAGGCAGTATTATGAGAAAATCATCGATTTAAACATTAAGTCAAGATTGATTAAAAAGGAATAATTCCATCATTTTTGGGGAAAAAGAATTTATTAATATTAAGATATGTGGTAGGATTCGAAGAAACCTTCCAAAAAATAATGTTGAATTATTGAGCACAGATCCAAATCAATTGCAAGGCGTCAAGGTAAAAAGAGCCATACAATGCCTCACTTTGGTAAAAACGATGGAGCACTTAAGATTAAACGATATTCCCAACAATCATACTCCTTTGAACATCCTCCTCAGCGTTGTGAGGGAGATCCTGATGTCGTACCTCGCCGCGATATCCTGTACTGCCATTCGTCAGTCCGCGGCAGTTCCACTTCTTTTTCCACCGAAAAACCTTTTTTATCTTTTCAATCTTTTCGGGTCGAATTCTTGTGGGTCTTAATGTGGAGCTTCAGCCGCTACAGCGACTGGAAGTAGTGGGGGACTTCGTGCAGAAAGCACTCGTAAGGGTACTTAGGAAACGACGACTGGTAAAGCCGCCTGTTTTTCTCGGCCCGGGTCCTTGGGACACCAGTGCATGTGCTCCACTCTTTGGGCGGAGTCCCCGAATTGAGAGTGGCAGAAATGGCAGTTTACAGTTTTGCCGATTTTCCTGCGGTACTTCCTTTGGATGCGAGCCCTTCGGTTGGGGTTTTAGTGGCCGGTCCTGTCCTCGTGTCTGAGGAGCTGCTGGTCCCACCGAAAGCGCTCAAGACAGACGGGGCATTACCACGGAAGACCTTTGCGATCGACGACTGCTTCGATGCTCCCCAAATGGTCCCACGGATCCCAGGAGTAGCTTGGCACAGACGGCTATCGATGCGGCAGAGACTCCTCAAACACAAATAAAATATCGATTAAAAATGCCCCCAAATAGACTTAAATTAAAGCATCAAGCATCACTTTATTTCCATAATCATAGTCTTCTAATAAATAACTGTATAAATTCCTCATTTCTAAGAATTAGCTCTTTCGGTCTGATAATAAGATTATTAAAAGATAGTTGCTATTAAATACTATGATGTCATTAATAGTTAGATATTCCTAAGGGGTTTTCTGGCATGTATTAATAGAAACCACGCTATCCATATACTTATATGTAATCATTTGTGACCAGATTCTTTACTTTAAATATATTAGTCGAGAATATCATCAGCATTATTGAGGAAAGCTCATGCATTAAAAATTAATCAAAGCTAACGCAGATTCTAGCAAGCAAAGATTGCCACAATTCATAATATACCATTTGGCAATTAGATATTCCTAAATTCAAAAGTTTCTGAGAAATTGGCTAAAGCCAAACAGATTTCATCTTGAATAACAGAATATCGATAGCAATTCGTCTTTAATAGCCTTTTTACATTTAGGATTTAGGTGAGACAAAAGAAAGATGTAAATATCAATGCTAATGATGGATTTTAGGATTGGGAGGAATCATTTGGCTGATTTGGGCATGATTTACCACATCTTTAAGCAAAGTCTACCACTGAGTCATGAATGTTGCACGCCTCAATCGGAATATGTGTACACTGTCTAAAGTAACAATTACATCTAGCTTCAATCGAAAATAACTCTGAGTGGTGAAAACCTCACGCCTGGATAGGAAGAGGGCAACCCTAAATTTCAGAAAATTAACTGCTGAATGGTGAGAAACTTACCCTAAACTCAGTAAAACCATACGCCTGTATAGATGATGGCTTACAAAGCTGCTTCAGATTTAGGTACGCCGCCTTCAGGCCTTATTTGACTGATTTTTACACTTTGTTAAAGATATTTGTACGGCTCCTTAGTGTGAGATGTACCCTTAGTCTCATCGAATATACACCTTCGTTTAAAATTAAGATACAGACCTTTATAGAATAATCCATACGTCTGAGTCATTAATTTGTCACCCTGCATGCAATAAGTGTTACGGCTACATCTACAGCTTTATACGCGCTTTCTTCTTAAGAGATTTGGACTTCTTGGTATTGCCATCTTTACACTAGTTTAAAAACTTTATACGAAACCTAAATAAACTATGTCATACACTTCCTCTCAATAAGTATACGTGCCCTTACTAAGCCGTCATTTACTCTTTTTAAAGCAGAAGAACCTCTAATTTAGGCACTTTTGACGCTTCTTTAAAATAATTAGTTACTTCTGAGTAGGCGAAGCAAAACCCTTCATCATCTCAAAAGTTACAGCTGCATTCAAAATGATTTACGCTAAGTAAGGAATTGTCTACGGCTAGGTGAGAACGTAGGTACTCTAAATGAGGGAATCAAGACGCCTGAATGGAAATGGATTGACACTTCCTTAGAATTGATGTACTAGAGCTTGTATAAGCCGAATATTACACTGAATTATATTCATTTCACGCCTACATCATAGAGAAATTACTCTGAGATAACCTTCAAATATAACGCCTAGGTTATTGAGGAAGGCTTACACTGAATCTTCTATCAGGTACGCCTTGATAAGAATAGAAAGACACTATATTAAGGTTTTTATACGAGTAGCTTGATGAGACTTTTGATACGCCTAAGTAAGGTTGACATTACCCCACTTATTTATCTTGTTAAGCTCATGCTTACATCTAATGCTTGAAGAATAACTACATCAATCACCGCTTCGTGCTGAATTGCATAGTCCATACGTCTGATTAAGGCTATAATTACTCTATCTGAGGGTATTAGTACCACCTTGATGGTGTTGGCAGATAGGAGAAGACAAACAATCACAAAGATGAAGAAAAACATCGGGTTTGAAGGATAAAAAATGTAGTAAAAAATCCGCATTATTTAAGATTGCTTCGACCTTTTCGTGAGGATATAAATACAGTTATAAGTATATATTTATATTGATAGTGGGAAGAAAGATGGAAGATGAGAACTCCTGTGCTAGAGTATCCCCAATAAGTCTCCTTTGCAGTCTTAGGCTTCCAGCTAAGCCTAAAACTACTGATAAGGTTGCTCATGAGTGCTGATCTCAAAGCAGGCAGCAGGATGGACTGAGTGGGATCAATAGGCGGTTAGAATATGAAATGAGGAGTAGCTAGCTAATAATAGTCGAGATGCGGTCTACGCTTAGCAACTACCAAATGCGAGGCCATTTTTCAACAAGAAGAAGCATCAGTGGGAAGGTATTGGCATCATGGCCTTTAACAGATCAACGAAAATGATAGTTATTCATAATATTTTAGCTTAAATTTACAATACTAAGGCTATTAATGAATGCGATCATGTGAAGACACTGTTTTACAAAGTGGTCAGCTAACATCATATCATTCCTCGGCCCTGACCTTTTCTACAAACTCTCTATTTGAGCTTATCTTCTATAGGCTTTAAGTCGAGCCAGCTGAAGAACGTTTAGGCAGACCGTGCCTTTCAAACAGTCAATAGTATTTGTCCAACCAATATGTATCCTAATTTTTCAGAATGTACAGATTTGGCCAACATAGCAAAAGCAAGCTCTTT
This sequence comes from Nymphaea colorata, assembly GCF_008831285.2. Taxonomy (NCBI): domain Eukaryota; kingdom Viridiplantae; phylum Streptophyta; class Magnoliopsida; order Nymphaeales; family Nymphaeaceae; genus Nymphaea; species Nymphaea colorata. Next base: position 8,147 of record NW_022204985.1, read on the forward strand.
GATTTAGATCACTGCTAAAATAATTCCAGAATTGAAAACTATTCGATGAGTTGTCTTTTCAAGCTGATCGCTATCGACTAAACGTGGCCTCAATCAAAAACGCATTTTTGAATATAAGCCACATCAAGAAGGCCCATCCACTTTATAAACCTATAAACGTAATATTAAGTAGTAATAGGCGATAGCTGTAGATGAATCGATCACTATATGTCCTCAATGTGATAGTAAGTACAAGCTAGGATGCAATATCTGCGCTTTCTATTATTATGCATGTTTAGCCAACATATGCTAATTTACAATTTGCTAAACAAGGCTCTGTGACACTAATCTTGAAATTGATGCAAACAAGCCTTTATTAAAATCTTATAAGCTTAATGATTGCACAGCCTCTCTAGATGAGTTGCAGAGGCTTTTTATATTGGTTGAGGAATAGAGAAGACAGCCAAGGTGATCGAAGATCGTTGTTTCGAATCGATAGCAAAGATGGTAAGTGGCTTATTGATTAAATTTAAGAACTAAATTTAATTTTCTTGCTAATCATATGCATGGAGTTCTCTTGTTTCGGAACTTATAATCCACCTTTTAAGTAACGAAATTCTGATATCATAAGATGTTCATCAATGAATTCATAAGGATAGATTATAGGTGAGATGAGAATATACCGATAGGGTTTGGATTATTTGGGCTTGACAAAATTGAATAATACTCAGCAATAATTTGAGTCGCAATACGCCAATTTCAGCCAAGCATAAATATTTCATTTAAAAGATAGGCTTAATAGCATCTGCCTTTTCCAATAAATCAAGAATAGTATTATTCTTTATTGAATAGTTGAAAATCAAGAAAATAGTGATCCTTTCTCATACTTTCTTTAATATTTCCATCATTTATAATTAATCAATCCATTTAATAATTTACTTTTATCATGATATAAAGAACTTTTTTTCAAAAACTTCGACTGTTTTTGATAAATTTTCGGCCTGGCTTGATAATATTTAAGCCACAACTATAGGAATATCAAGGAAAACGTTGACTACACCATTTTAGTATTTGCGAAGCTCAAACTCTGAAATTTGGTTCATAGTTTATCATCGTTTTTATAAAAAAATGGGATTTTAATCATAATTGTTTGATTCTGAAAGATAATAATAATGACAATCATTTCAAAATGATGGAGTTTAGGATTGATGAGGAATCATTCGGCTGAGTAAGCAGAGAGATACAGTGTCTAGCTTGCATAGGAGCTACCATTCGGAACCTACCATTAGGAGCTTTCTACACTGTATAAGCCAGCAATAACCACTATATAAGATGGCAAATACACTATGTTACGACAATTATACGTCTGAGTAAGTTAATCTTTACGCTGAATCCAGAAAAATAGACTTAATTGATATCTTGATAGATATAAGATTACACTATAAAAGCAAATACTTACACCTGCATGTGTTTTCCATATACAAAGCTATTTTAAGCTCCAATAACTCCGGAGGGCTTCTTGCCTTTGATAAAATATCTTATTTACACTTAATAAATGGAAGTATACGGCTTCATGAGGCATGTATATACACTTTTTTTAGATTGGCATACGCCTTAATCTTCGAGACTTTTACACACCTAGCTTGACTAATCGTTACATCTAGATAAGATTGGTTTGACTCTGAATCAGTTTAATTTTACCAAGCTGCCTTAAATCACAATCTCGATACACTTTGTTAAAAGCCAAGTACCCAGTCTAATTAATGCGCTATATTACAGTGCTCCTATCTTACAGACTGATTGTACTCCTGAATCAGATAACAATAACCCTAGAGTGGCCATGCTTATACGCCTAAGTTCCAAACAATTTACTCTATGTAAACAGTAAGCTACTGCTAATTTCGTCAAATGAATACGCTAAATATTACTATAGTTACACCTGAGTAGGTGAAGGAGGAACACTTGATTATACGTCAAGTACGAAAGCTGCGTAGATACAATTTTGCTCTAATTTTTAGGAAATATAAACTTCTAAATATGTAAAAGCACACTCTGAATGGCAATAGTTTAACGCCTATGGTAACCACGAGTTTACACTGGGTCCTTTGGTGAGGTACGCATATGTAAGGATGGAGATACACTTAGTCTAGAAAGATGTACATGGATCATTTCATCTGAATTATGTTCAAAAAGACGAGCCTTTGTATCTTTATCTAGTATATTATACCTTCAATCGCTACAAGTGGCTTATCTGCATTGTGCCAGCGGTACTTGCGATGTGCTTAGTGCAATTGGAGATACGGCTGAATATGATAAAAATACTCTTTCTAAGTTGCTGTCTACCAGCTTGAGTGTATTGGCAGAACCAAGCAGGCTGATGACCAGAAGGATGATGAAAATCATTTGTCTTTTGAAGGATAAAAAGCATATGAAAAACGGGGTTTAAGTAAGATTGATCGAGTCTGCTGCTAGGATACACAAATTGTTATAAGCTTCCATAATTTATATCGCTTGAAAGCTGATGGAAGGGAAACTCTCCTGAAGATCTGTGCAAGGTATGGAGTTCTTGATGAATACCCTCCATATTTGCCGGCTCTGGAGATCGCAGCTGCTATAGGTTAGTGGCTATCTCATCTGATTGCGTTTGAAGGGCTATCGGAGGGCAATGTTGGCTAGCAGATAATCAATTAGAGCTAAGACACTTAAGTCAAATAAAATTTGCTATTTAGAGTATTTTTGGAAAGAATCATTAGGAATTCACTTGAACTCAGATATTTCGAGAAATCTTCTTTCAAAGTCAGGTGAATAAAATAGTCTTAATGAGATCAAGAAGAGATATTATATGTCTTATTGCCTCAATCCATATAAATAGCTGTTCATATCAATCAAATCATGTGATTAACAGTCCGATGAGTCGCCTCCACAAAGAAATTTAAACCAAATAACCTCTTTTTTGGCGGATAATGCCATATTTTTTACTTCTGAGTGCTAAGAACTATGTCAGGGCCCTTATCTGTGAAGCCAGTTTGGAGGTATTTGTTTAATGGCCAAAAAGTGTGTCCTATGATTTTGGTAGCCTAAATTTACTTTTGAATTAATTAAAAGCGAAAATATATTTGGCTTGGCTGGCTTTTTTTAGATCAAGCTGAAGCCAGCATTTTAAAGGCCTTTTAAGGATAAAATCCGTGGCTTGCTTCCATCTAATTGGCATGAGTTTGGATGATTCATCTTTCTTAAAAGAAGAGTCATGGAAAAAAAAATCTCACCCTTCGTCCTTATGTTATTGTTGCATTAGAATCTTTCACACAGCCGGGCTTACTAAATAGTAGTCAGCTTTAGCAGATATCTTTTTGATCTCTGCTTAACGGTGAGTATGATCGGTGGTAGGCGATGAGTGGATAGGAAGGCACAAGCATGACTGATGACTTTTCGACTTCATAGATTCCGTTGGGACAAAACACAAGCGTCTACCATCTACAATTTCTTATTGTTATCAACTAAGGTACGATCTGCAAGCAATTTATATATTAATCCTCTTCATCACCATAATCCTTGATTGAGATCAAGGTTTTATCTAGCTAATTGCCTTTTATGTTGAAGCAGTGCAATGAAGGACCATCTACGACGATTTATAAGATGATTTTTCATCTATTTAGATTATCTTCATCTTTGACGATGATGTGCATACATTTATCATATTTTAATGATTAATGAACGGTTTACAAAGGGTTGCTGAGTTCTCGCAAGCAGGCTGTCAGAAGAATCCACCTTTATCTTTTTCGTTGGCTCTTTTGACATCATTTATTCTTAGCAAGAAACGGAATCACAGATAATAAGGTAGGCATGCATGCCGTTCACATTAAGCCATCAATCTTATCGCTACCTCTTAAATTTCATCATTGAAATATGCAATAACATGCGATTAGCCTACAAGAACGATTTAAATACTACACTCCTCATCATCTTCGCTTAGAAGATCATCCCAAAATAAAAGATGCCTATCCTCGGAAATGGCTGCAACTCAAAGAATAAATAAAAGCTGTATCTGCTCGTAGACTCCTCTCCAGCTATTCTCTATCTTTAATTATTGATATTTAACTCAATATATCTAGAATTTTTTTGATGCTATTCCTATTCCTATCTAAAATCCTTGTCTTCATGTAGGTTTTAGTTGTTTGCCATATGTGCTTCATCTTTTTCGCTGAGAAAAAAGCTTAGACAACGATTAGCATGTTATCCAGACTGATTTTTTCCAAGCGCACAGCCACCTGCATGAGCTTAATCTAAATAAAGATGACTAGTGGAGATCAGGCCATTACATTTGGGCTCAGTGACTCATGCGAACATCCATAGAACCAACAGATGCTTTGCTCAGTCCCACCGTAAGCTTACTGAGAGAAAACTCGCTTATTCAAACCATAACTAGCTGGTAGCCAACATAAGGACTCCTAATAATATATGAACACCCAACATAATATCTAAACAGCAAGCAAGGCAATCCTAATATGAATGAGGCTACAAGCTATCCCCTTAGCTATGTCCTTAGCTTAGCGGATAATCAAAAGGCGAGGTTAATGATAAGGGAGACTGCATTTGTGCCTGATTGAGCAGATGCAGCTGGTCAGGATTCAGCAAGAAATACTAATTATTCTTGTTGCTGAGGCTGTACTCTACCGGAGGAGGGGAAAGAGCATCCTGCCTGGCTTAGGAGTGCTTACTACAGTCGAAGAGGGAGTGCATGATGCAGGACGAGAATCCCGATTGAGGTCAAAAAGGAGATATCACCGAAACAATCAAATCAAAATAGGGCAAACCTTCCTTTACATATGAGCGCCTTTGGAACTGACTTCAATCCGACCTCAGTTAAAGCAAAAAAAGGTTCAACCTGCTTTTTACCATTGATCCATTTAAAGGCGTAAGCTATGATACCGAAATTCAAGACACTTTTTGCCATTTTTTAGGGGGAAAAGGAGGAAGGGGCACCTAGTTTAGGCTATTTTGGATTGTTCCCAATCGAGTTGGGACCTTTGCGCTTTGGGAAAGGACTTTGCGAAAGCTGTTTGGATGGCCATGCTTGAGGAGACTTCAGACAGTGTCCATGATGAATATCTTAGCTATATATACGTCTGATTATTTGAGTTGTGCATGTGGTACACAATTTTATGATAATCACTCGCCCTCTTCGCCCACCTTAGAGCATCCTCCCTACTACATCTCCAATCGTTACTCGGAATTTAGAGTAAGAGGCTGTTTATTCCGTCCCAAGGGCTTGAAATTCGCGATCCAAGTTGGAGAATTCCCTTGCCTCGAGCTAGCCTTCTACCGTCCAAGACCGTCTATCCATATGCACCTCCGAAGGACACTCACGTCAAATGTGCTTGAAACCGCACCTTAATCTTACTCTTGGAGCAGCATTCTTGGAGAGTTCCCATCGGGGGGTTCAGACCGTGCATCCTTCATTAGGGAGAGTTCAGCTTCCCCCCAATCCCGAGCAATAAAATTATGAAAATTTATAACTTCTTTTGCATCCTCACTTCAGACCCGAAAAATCTTACTTAAGACCCCTTTTTTCTATCTTTTTTATCCTTCAAAATACAAATGATGTTCATTATCATCTTTGTTATCTTCGGTCTATTTGCTTCTGCAAATACCCTCACTCTACGTCGTATTTATAATCATAGTTAGACGTGCCTGTCTTTAAATCTAGGAGAAAGAATAATATTGTAGGCGTGACACAACTCAGATAAAACACAAGTAGCTATTGGACGTAAGAAATAGAATACGAAGTTAAAAAGCCCTCAAGTTACTGAAAACTGATTCAGTTGTAGAAACTCTCTCATATAGTGGCCTGTATTTCTTGCTAGACACAGTGTACCACCTTCCTACTAAGGCGTACCTTACCAAACACTCAGTGTACACTTGGGATACCATAGGCGTTATATCTTTGACATTCAGAGTATACTTTCCACATTTAGAAGTAAACGGCTCTTCAAAAATAGGGTAAAGAAGAATCCATACAGATGTATCCTCTGGGTTAGAAAGTGTTCATGTTTCTTTCACTCAGGCGTGAAATTTATCAAACCCAGCGTATCTTTTGATACACTTAGCGGTAGCTATAGCTAAACAGCGTAAATTATTTGAAATTTAGACGTATAAATTTGATTAAATTAGAGTTCTTGATTGTCAACTCAGGAGTATAAAGATTTCAAGCCAGAGATATCATACTTTTTGATAATTTAGATTATGTAACTTTTAGAAGAAGAAGTGTATCGCAAACCAACTAATGTAGGCACCATGGTAATGCTAATCTAACTCAGGGTCAACCAACTTTAATCAAGTCGTAATAGGTCCTTGATGTAGAATTGTACAATTTCGAAGACGTAGGCGTAAACCATGAAGCATAAAGGGTAAGGCATCCCTCATAAAGTTGTAATTTTTATTAATTTAAGTGTAAAGAGCATGGAATCAAAGGCGTTGAAAATCAACATGTTTATTCGAGTCCTATACAGGAATGTATCTGACTGTCCATACAGGCGTATGCTTTATGCCATTTAGGGTAATTATTACTTGAATGAAGACGTCTTTTTTTCGAAAATCAGCGTTATCATTAACTAAATAAGTTGTAGGATTGCCTTAATTCAGCGCACTTATCGGCTAAAATAGAAGTTTGAATCGATCAAAACAGTGTAAGTATATTTTAATTAAGGTATCGGCATGCCGTTGTCTGATATATGACTTAGATGAAGTAGCTCTTTAGCCAATCAGCGCAATGATTCCTCATCAATCCTAAACTCCATCATTTGCCATGATTTTCATTTAGATTATTATCTCTATTCAATAAGTATGGAATGATAGAACTTTATCATGCAAGGTTCGAAAATAAAACTATCTCTTTTAATATATTCATCATTCTCCTAAGGGAAGATAGGACAGATATCTACCGTGCATAAGGAATGTAACAAGTATTCTCCTCAATTTTTTCGAAAAGATTATTCTTCGAACTCATTCTGGACCATTTTCTTTATTTAATATGCCCAAACCAAATGATTCGAGATAAAAATGACTTGACGTCTATTCTGCATTACTATGGTTCTTTTTACTGAACTTTTCGTCCGTAAGAGCTTGAATAATGATAGGTAGATCAGCGGCAAGCCTCAATAATTCTACTAATGTAGAACCAGTACTTGTGCTTCCTAAGGAATTTAACAATCTGGGTGGAAGAAATCGATGCTAACTCTAGTTTCAAAAAGGAAAGAGATTAGAAAGTCGTAATCTTATTATTTAAGCCATTAACATGTCAACAAGCCTAATGCTATCTCAGCATCGCAGTATTAAAGATGCTTTAATTGCTCTAGAGCTTAATACCAACTTAGGCTAGCTGTAATCAGTATATCTTTACCCCTTTATTAATATCAAGGATAAATTTGAGCTAGCAGCCAAAAATGATCTTTTTATCGCTCTTATCAACAAATCTTGATTAATTATAAGCATTGTGAGAACTTTCTGATGTGAGAAAATTATTCAGGATTTCACTAAAGGGCTTATTTTCTCACATTATTTATGTTTTAAAGATAAATAGCTCCAGGATTATGATAAGCTAATGGTCATATTTAATTTTATTTCTTATTAAACCGCCTAACCTCATTAAAACGTTGCATTTAAGCATTCTCTGGAGCTGATGGATAATACTTCAAAAGATTATCAAGCATAAACCTACATATAATTCCATAAAAGCACATAAATCATAATGCTTTCTCATTTATATGAATTTTTGCATAAAATCACCTTGAAATTTCAAACAAATATTGAGTTTTGACCAATTTCAAGTTCAAGACGCATTCAAGCCTATTGAGCGAACTAAACGAGCACTCCTAAAGACCAAAATATTAATAGCTGGCTTAGGAATTGAATTTTATAATCTAGATCTTTTAAGGTACATTTTTTTTATAGGTGATGCTGGTGAAGCCTTTATCTCGAACTTTTAGGATTATAGGGATTGCTAATTTAAAGATATTGCAATATCATCAGTGATAAAGAGGTTATGATCATAAATCCTCCGAATTTATCCATACAGTTATTGATTTTGATTTTTCGAATTCTGCTTGTTTGTGGCTAACTGTTGCTAACTAAACAGTGATATCTGCTTTAGTAGGGAATAAGATAAACATTTTAACCTCTTAGACGTCAGGACGGTCATTTCAGACAAATCAGAAAAGATTGAGCTAAGTCTTAATCTTCAGTTTTTATTGAGCAGATCCACTTTTAGCCTTGCAGATTAAGAAGGAGATATTAATCTTACAGCTTTACAGCTATTCCTCTGCATTAGCCTTTACGGCTTTTTTGGAACAGTAAGCACGTGGATAGCTCTACTTTTTTCTTTCTGGAGAGAATAGTTTCAGCCAGAAGAAGAGATGCTTCTGGTGAATGCTATGCTTTATTTGTTCAGTTCTATCCAAAATAGCCTGCACCATCATTTCGGATTGATCTTTCTTTCTATCGAAGAAAAAATCACCTGGCTTTCGTTTATCTTTTGGGTTCAGAAGTGCCAGCTACACCTCCAAGACAACTGTTAGCCCTTCCTACCAGATCATATCTTAATTTTAGAAATTCACAAAAATTTATGCCTTCTCACCAAATAGCTAGAGCTGAGGAATAATATTTTCATCTTTCCATAATTTAGTTGATATTTTGTTTAGAAAAGATAAGATAAGACTATCAAAATAAGGGTGTTTAGGATTGTTGAGGAATCAATGCGCTGATTGAGTGAACGCGTACGCCATCTTACTCAACCGAAGCCTACCACTGGGTGACTGCAATCTTACGCCTGCATTAAATGATGTTTACACTGGATAGTAACAGACTCACTTCTTGATGAAATCCGATCAACACTTAGTCAACGGAATCGTACTTCTAAATCACAAAAGAGTTACTCTGAATAAATTCAAAGGTGCGTTGCCTGCTTAACCAAAATTCATACAGCTTAAACCTTAATCTGACAAGATCAACACTTCATAAGCATTTTACATCCTTCTAAATGACATGCCACTTACGCCTTGGTGATAGGAAGGATACATGTCTTCTTTTCAGCATATTTACTGCTAAGTGAAAACTGTAGTACACTATCTTAGCAGAATTAAAACGCCTTTTTCAGGTAAGCTATACACTAAGTTGTAAGACTATTACGCCTGGATAAAGCCAAGATTACATTCGTATGGCTTGAATATTATTGATCATACTATATCATCAGCAGCCTATTCAGCTTATTCAGTCTTTCCATCCGACGAAGGCTATTGAACCTATATAAAAGAAAGCTTACAGATGCAGCTCTTCCTCTAAAATAGACAATATGAACCAATCTTAATTATCTTCTTGGTTTGCATTTACATCTAGCTTGAGAAGGAATACATAGTTGACGTCTAAATAAAAATCTAAACGTTTCTTTGTTCTGATTCAAGTACGGCTTGTTAAGAGATGTCATACACTTCATCTTCATTCCTGTATTTGATTCAACTCAACTTTCTGCCCTAGGCTACTCCTTACTACGAGCTTGATGGAAAAGGCTGAAGCGAACAGGCCCAAAAGCATTAGAATAAATGAAATCATTTGAAGAATAATAAAAAGAAAAAAACGGTCTTGATTTAAGATTATTTGAGCTTTTTATGAGGATACGGATACAGTTATAACTCTATATTTATTTTATTGTGGAAAGGCCATACAGACGACTATCCTCATAGCAAAAGATCCAGACCAAGTCTCTCTAGCGTCCGAGGTGCTCGGTGATGCATGGCTGAAGTGGGCTGACTAAGATTAACAACAAAGACCTCAAATAGGACATCAGGATGATGATGGTGGTGGATTGATAGATCAATTAGTGGCTTGAGGGCAGATTGTGACTATTAATTTAACAGGGAACAATTAGCTTAGATGATCTGGAGGTGGGAGACCCAGATTCGACCCTGGAAAAAGCCAATTTATTCATATGGCATCGGGCTCCCAAAACTGTCGAGGAAGATGATCCTTTATATTTTATTTAGCTTAAACTGTTTATTTTATGAATCATAAGAGCATCCGCCAATTTAAATGCATTATTTGGAATCCATGGCCACCATATCCATCAACCTTTTTTCACGAAGCTCTTCTTTGGTGCTATGGCAGCGTGGGAAAGAGTCTCGAGAGCTTGATCATTTAGTCTAACTTGAATTCCAAAATAACAAAGCGTGGCTTCTTTCTGGGAGATCGTATCTTCATTTTCTGACCATACTTAAGTTATAGTGAAAAAAATAGGCATTTGGCCATCAGATGGGCTAAATCAAACAAAAGCTTAAGAAAAAGCTTTGTCCAAGCAATATCCACCACCGAGTATCGGTTTAGAGCAATTTCAAGCGATAAAATGCATCAGTTCTTTGATAAAATTGGATATTTGGTTCTTCAAATTGTAGCGCTACAGCCAAACTCTCAGATCCTGAGCAGGACCAAACTTTAAATGTTGGATTCTGAGCCTTTCAAAGAAATATAAACTCTACGCAGGTATGAAAATACACTAAAATACGATTGCAGTAAAGAACGCATTTATTTATTCGTTTATCTCAACTAAGAGTGGTCTTCAAGGAGATTGTGTAATGGTCTTCTTTCAGATACTCCAAAGAGCACCCTTTTGTGTTTTTTTTTTCAAATGAAATCCGATAATATCTACAGATTTGGCTGAAGCCAATATTTAATGAGCTGGAAGATATACTGATCGATATCATAGGTATCTGGCTAAGCGCTCTTCCTCTCGAAGCTTTATGAACTTTCGTCACTAACTGCTCCACACATCTGTAATAACTCTTACTAATCATACATCAAGCATATGCAAAAGGAAATAGAGTCTTAAATATGTTTGGCTAGCATTAGTGGATGGAAGGCTTGAGTTACTTCATCATCATTACATCCAACAACTGGTTTATGCTATTCACACATTCTATCTGTAATGTTCGTCTTGCTGAAAAAAATCTGATAAAGGATGATTATGAGCAGCCTGAGACAAGAATATACTGGATTGAGCTTTCAATGCTAGCCTCTTCTATTACGATAATCGTCCTTTCTGGAAGCCAAGACCAAGCTGGAATTCCAGGAAAGCCTGCCTCTCGGTCAAGCCTCTTACAACTGCAGTTGAACTCACTCAACCTTCAACGCCTTCCTGCTGATATAGTTCTTATGAATTAGTATAGCTTGGCTTGATTTCCTAGATTTCTTTTAATCTAGATTACTACTTTTTCAGGCTGTTTATGAGAAGTTAGGGATTTTTTAAGTTCGCGGTGATCGTTGCTTATCTGGCGGATTAACTGCCCCGCAGTTATTCGGAGTAAAATACTAATTTAACGAGGAGGCCAGTCCTAGTTTTGTTAGCCACTTAATTGTTTAAGTGAATCGGCTAATAGGGCTATCGCGGTTGGGATTATTAGATGATTATCATTTTTGTCTCCTTGTTGTGCCTTAGCTGCTTCCACCATTCACCTTTCCTCGATTCTGATCCTTTATTCAGCTAATTTTCAACCCTAGTCATTTCTCCTTCTGCTGCTCTTCCAATTACTTTTATCCCAAGAATAGAGGAACACCTTCGTTCATAAATTTTGTGGAAGCCACTTTTGCCAAGCGGTATCCACGCTATTGCAGGCATAGAATTTTCTGATCTTTGTATTACCAGGCTTACATATCAATTATTACAAGATGTCATAGTTTATTAAGATTATCAAATTATAGGCATAAGAAAATCAAGATAGAGGAGTTTAGGATTGATGAGGAATCATTCGGCTGCATTAGCAAAGAGCTAAACCATCTAGCTCACATATGCAGTACTGCTTCACTTGGATTTGAAGCGTAGGGCGCCTATAATTAAGGCATATCTACACTGCATAGACCATTACTAACCACTTTATCAGATAATATATACTCTGATTCATACCAATTGTACCTCTAGATAAGTGAGGATAAACTCTGGGTTTTTAAAGATTGACTGGCTCAATCGCTTAGTAATTGGATTTTTACTCTTTATACTTAAGGAACTACGCCTGAATTGATGGCTATCTACAGGGCTGTATCATTTAGTTCAAACAATTTTGTTGCTGCCTTTGATTTCTTCTTTTTTTACACTTTTGTTATTGAATATTTACATCTTCATGAGGCTATACACTTACGCTGAGTAACTATTGGCGTACGCCTTATTTCTTTGAGGCTTTACATATCTAGTTTGGAATAGGTTTACTCTGGCTCGACTCTGAGTCATCTTAGCCTTACTTGGGGGTCTTCAGTGTATTAACACCAAAATCTCTGTCTTTTGATTGTTTTACTCCTGAATCGATTGATGGAGACCCTAACATCGACAAATGAAAACATCTAAATTCTAAGTTATTTACCCTGTTTTAAAAGTAGTCAACAGCTGATTCCACAAAGAGATACTCTGAATCAGACTTAAGATACGCCTGAGTGGGACAAAGTAAACACTTACTAATTCATAAAGTACGATAACTAGATAGACTCAGCATTACCCTAAATTCGAGGAGGGTTTTACACCTGGATTTGTAAAGTCATACGCTAAATGGCAAAAGAATAACGCCTATGTCGATTTATTCTTACTCTAATTTCTCGAAAGATAGATACGACTATATTTTTAGGGGCTTACGCTGAGTGCCTAAGGTATAACGCCTATGATAACTACAAGTGTACACTGATTTCTTAGATAAATACACCTTGATAAGGATGGAGATACACTGAGTCAAACAGCCAGTACAAATAGCGGCATCCGATTCAGATCGTATTTAACCTATTTATCTTCATATTGTATCTTTTACTTTGTAAATCTACATGCTAGGCATATTCTTGAGTTGCGCCATGACTACGTATGCAGATACGGCTGGATATCCCCCATAGTACCCTTTTTCAGTAACTGTGTACCATTTTGACAGAGTTTGCCGAAGATAGTAGGCAAACCGCAACAATCATAATCATGATGAGGATCATTTGCTTTTTTTGAAGGATAAAAAGCAAGGAAAAAAAGTGGCTTAGGTAGGATTATTTTGGTACAAATTCAAGGATACAAATTCATTTATAAAATTCCATAAATTTTATTGCTCAGAGGAGGAAGGAAGCTGATATCTCCTGGTTTAGCCGATCGCTATTTTAACCTATTAAGGGTCCTCTTAAATGATGCTGCTTTGGAAGTAAGGAGAAGATGGTTTCCAAGAGTTTATCTTCTTAATCGAATGCGTCTGAAAGCTTCAGGGTGCCAGCCTATGATTAGAATGAAGAGTAAATAATTACCAAGGCTAATTGCAAAAGGCTAGACTCCCAATCGGGAATTTCCAAAAATTTCGAGAAGGAGAAAAGCATTTCCTCGAACTCTGACACAAAAAGGAAGACATCATGCGAAGTTGAGCCAAGAAAAACTTCAAAAATGAGCAAGATTGTAAACAATTTCATATCAATAAGTTCATATTAATCAATATTGTCAAAGTTGCCAATCACGATACATCTATGGACCTGCTTGTAAAGGATATGTCCGGAAGAGCTTTAATAAAATAAGGGTGTTTAGGATTGTTGAGGAATCAATGCGCTGGCTCAGTGAACGCGTACGCCATCTTGCTCAACCGAAGCCTACCACTGAGTAAATATAACCTTACGCCTGCATTAAATGATGTTTACACTGGATAGTAGCAGACTCACTTCTTGATGAAATCCGATCAACACTTAGTCAACGGAATCGTACTTCTAAATCACAAAAGCGTTACTCTGAATAAATACAAGGGTGCGTTGCCTGCTTAACCAAAATTCATACAAGGTTAGCCATTTGCACCTTAATTTGGCAAGATAAACACCACTGCTTTAAGATAATTGAACATCTGAATGATCGAGCCATCACAGGGCTAGGATAACAATAGGAGAACATTTTGGGAGCTAATATTCAGACTTGGCGGCTTAAATGACATCACAGTTACGCCTTGGTGATTACAAGAAAACATCTCTGCTTTTAAGCATATTTACTGCTAAGTGAAACCTGCCATACCCTATCTTAGCAGAATTAAAACGCCTTTTTCAGTTAAACCATACACTAGGTATTGGAGCCATTACGCCTGAATAAAACCAATGATGCATTGGAGTTGCTTCAGCCTATTTGGTTATACTTGACCAGTTTGAAGTTGAACTTATTCAGAGGATTACTTTATACAGGAATAATTACACCTTCAACCCCAACTAAAATAGACCAATATGAACCAGCCTTGTTTATCTTCTTTTGTTTGGAGTTACATCTAACTTAAAGAAGGAATACATCCTTCACATCTAAATTACAACGTCTAAACGCTGCTTTATTGTGAGTCAAGTACAGCTTATTCAGAGATACCATACACTTCATCTTCATTTCTGCATTTGAAGTAATCTAACTTGCTGCTATAGGCTACTCTTTACTACGAGTCTGACAGTGTAGGTCGTAACGAAGAGGCAAACTAAAATTAGAATCAGGAAGAACATTCGAAAGATAATAAACATAGAAAAAAGGGTCTTAATTTAAGATTATTGTGGTATTTCTATGAGGATATAAATACAGTTATAAGTCTGTATTTATTTTATTGTGGAAAATGGCAAACCAGACGACCGTCCTCATAAACAAACGAACCAGCTCAGGTCTCTTTCGCGACCGTGCGGCTTTTTGATGCACGGCTGCAGTGTTTTGGCTAAGACTAACTACAAACCCCTCAAATAGGACAGAAACATGATGATGGTGCTGGATTGATAACCTAATAAATGGCAAGTATGAAGATTATACCAATAAATTGAAAAGAACGCAACTAGCTTCGATGATCTTGACGTTGCAATCCCAGTTTTAAGTCTGGAGAAATGACGATTATTTGA
>NW_022204986.1:10000-37500 GCF_008831285.2 Nymphaea colorata
AACGACGGGCCGACCCGCCTCACAACTCCGGACCCGTGTCCGGTTATTCCCAACGTGTCCCCCCTATACAGTGTCACGCCGGTAGCGTGGTGTCAGACGTCACAAGGCGGGCGTGTCCCGTCAGAGGGACACGCGTGTCCCGCTGCTCCCTCTCTGGCCGCCTGACTGCCTATCTCGGCCCGGCCCTCTCGGCCGGGCGTTGGCGCTACCGAGCACCCTCGGCCGGGCGCTGCTACGCTCGCTCGTCTGCTGGTGGCCGTGCTGCCTGGTGCGCCGCCCGTGGGTCCGTCGGCCAGCCCGCCGGGCGCTCTGGTGTCGCTCGGCGGTGGCTGTGGGTCGACTGGGTAGTAGCCAGCGCCGATGCCGCCTGTCTCGTCCGTCTCTGGCCGCTGCGCGGCCGGGTCCCGCTCGGCGGCCTCGCCATCCTCGGTACCCCCTGTCAGTGCCCCTGCTCGAGCGATGGAGGCCAACGCTCTCGGCACGTCCTGCCCTGTCTTCCGCGCCCCCTGTCGGGCCGCGGGGTTAACTTCCCACGGCTGCTCTTGGGCGACGTCGAGCTCTCCGCCACAAACTGTAACCTCCCTCTGAGCTGACTCGAGGTCTCTACCACGTCCCCCTGGCGCGTGGCCTGCTCCGCCTGCGGGCTGCACTCGACCTGTCGCCCTGGCGTGGCCGGCTGTGGCCCTCTTCGTGGGTGCTGATGGACGGCCCGTATCAGATCCATCCCCCTTAGATGGAGCATGTCCCCATGCTCCTACAGCAGGGTATGTCTCGGCCAGACCGTTGGCGTCCTCCCAGGTGGGACCTCCCTCGCGACCGTCCCACTCCACCAAATACTCCCGGCGGAGCTCGCCGTCTCGTCGTACCCTGCGGCTACGTAGCAGCCTCCGCGGCAGGGCGGGCTCATCCGGGGTCTGAGTAGTGTCCGTAGGTGGGGCTCCGTGGTGCGGCTTGAGCCTCCCCACGTGGAAAACAGGGTGCACCCGGGCGTCTGCGGGCAGTGCTAGGCGGTAGGCGGCCTTGCCGTGGCGCGCCTCTACCCGGTAAGGCCCGAAGTACCTCGGTAGTAGCTTCGAGTACGGTCGGCCGAACAAGGTCTTCTGCCCCCGGGGCAGGCGTTTGAGCCACGCCCAATCCCCAACGCTAAACTGGCGCTCTGCTCGGCCTTTATCGTGCTGCTGCTGCATGCGGCTGCGTGCCCTCTCCAAATTGGTGCGTAGCACCCTCAGTATCTCATCACGGTCACACAAGCTGCGCTCAAGGTCGTCCTCGCCCACTAGGCCGGGCTCGTAGCTCCTCAACGTGGGCGGGGGCCGCCCATAAATAGCCTGGAAGGGAGTCATCCCTATCGAAGAGTGTGGGCTGGTGTTATACGCCCACTCGCACCACGAAAGGTACTTGGCCCAAGTCGACGGCCTGTGCCCTGAAAAGCTCCGCAAATAGGTCTCTATGGTGCGGTTCACCACCTCAGTTTGTCCGTCGGTCTGGGGGTGGTGGGCCGAACTAAAGAGCACCTTGGTGCCAGCCAACCGCGTGTACTCTCTCCAAAACTCGCTGATGAACACACTGTCCCTGTCGCACACCATCGTGCGGGGCATGCCGTGATGCCTCCCAATCCACTCCTGGTAGGTCTCAGCGACGAGACGGGCTGAGTAAAGACGCGGTAATGATGCAAAGTGACTGTGCTTAGTGAGCCGGTCCACCACTACAAGTATAGCCTCCTTCCCATCTGAACGAGGGAGGGCGTCTATAAAATCAATGGAGACGTCCTCCCATGGCCGGTCTGGTATCGGCAAGGGGCAGAGGTGCCCGGGTGTCTTGGCTGCCTCGTACTTTTCGCGCTGGCATATGGGGCAGCTCCTCACAAAGTGGGCAACATCGGCTTTAAGCCCCTTCCACCAAAAATCGGCGGCCACCCTCGCTCGGGTCTTCTCACGCCCCTCGTGGCCCATGGCAGGCAAGTCATGGTGGTGGCGGATCAGCTCTTGGCACAATGAATGCCCCTTCGGAATGACTACCTTGCCTTCTCGGTAGGGAAGGCCCTCTCGGGCTGAGTACAGCGGGATGCTGCCCGGGTTCGCCTGTACGGAGGATAGGAGGAGTCGTAAGGTGTCGTCCTCCCTCTGAGCCGCTCGAATACGGTCCCATAGGCGTGTAGTAGGGGCTGACATGGTGAAAAACGCCTCAGGAGCTCGTGAAAGTGCGTCGGCCGCGGAGTTGTCCACTCCTCTCTTGTACTCAATCGAAAAATCATAGCACAAGAGTCGGGCTATCCACCTCTGCTGAGTGGGGGTGGATATACGCTGAGCTAACAAGTATTTGAGGCTGACGTGGTCAGTCCTCACCACAAAACGCTGTCCAAGGAGGTAGGGCCTCCACTTCTCGATGGCTACGACTATGGCCAACATCTCCCTCTCGTACGTGGAAAACTGGTTGGCGCGTCGGTTGAGGGCCTTGCTTATGTAGGCAATGGGATGCCTATCCTGGCTCAGTACAGCCCCAATCCCAGCCTCACATGCGTCTGTCTCCACCACAAACGTCTTGGAGAAGTCTGGTAGGGATAGCACAGGTGCGGTGGTCATGGCCACCTTGAGCTGCTCAAACGCCCCGCTAGCGTCCTCGGTCCAATCCCAACCACCCTTCTGAAGCAAGCGGGTGAGGGGAGAAGCTATGTGTCCGTATCGTCGGATGAACCGACGGTAGTACCCGGTAAGCCCAAGAAATCCCCTTACCTCCCTAGGGGATCTAGGTATAGGCCAATCCACCATGGCCTCAATCTTCGCAGGGTCGGCCTTGACCCCCTCGGCCGTGACTATGTGTCCAAGATAGGCGACCTCGGATTGACCAAAGCTGCACTTGGTCTGCTTCGCATACAACTGGTGCTCCCTGAGCAACTCCAGCACGGTCCTAAGGTGTCTGATGTGGTCCTCAAGAGTGGCGCTATAGATGAGGACATCGTCGAAGAAAACAAGGACCCCTTTGCGAAGGTGGGCTCTGAAAATGTCGTTCATGCACCGTTGGAAGGTGGCTGGTGCATTGGTCAAGCCAAATGGCATCACCAAAAACTCGAAGTGTCCATCGTGGGTGCGGAAGGCCGTCTTAGTAATATCCTCAGACGCCATCCGAATCTGAAAGTAACCAGACCGTAGATCAATCTTCGAGAAGTATCGTGCACCCGAGAGCTCGTCCAAGAGCTCGTCAATCACGGGTATAGGATGTTTGTCCTTGAGCGTGGCCTCGTTGAGGGCTCGGTAGTCCACGCAAAACCGCCAAGACCCGTCGTGCTTCTTCACTAGAAGCACCGGAGAAGAGAAGGCACTCGAAGAGGGTCGGATGAGTCCCTCCCGTAACATGTCTCGAACTTGCTTCTCTAACTCGCTCTTCTGAGCGTGGGCATACCGGTAAGGCCTAACGCAAACTGCTGTGGTCCCTGGGACAAGCTGAATATGGTGGTCATGAGCCCTTGGCGGAGGCAGCCCCTTGGGCTCTCGGAAGACGTCCGTGAATTCCCCCAAAAGAAGTGAAACGGGCTGCGGCGTCTCTCCTTGGACGGCTGGCTGCTCGTCCACACACGACAAAAGGAGGTAGGCCGGCTCTTGGGCCTGTAGTGCTCGGAGGGCCTCCTTGGGCTGAACCGGTCCATCAAGAGCCCTCAAGGTGGCATGCTGCCCGTCGGCACGGGGAAACTTCAAGGTCATTTCCTTGAAGTTGAATGTGATCTCGTCAAGCGTCTTGATCCACTGAACCCCAAGAATGATGTCTGTGCCACACTGAGCCAGGACAAAGAGGTCTACCCGAAAGTCCGTGTCCTGGATCCTGATACTGACGTCTTCACACACCTCACGGCAAGGAATACGGGCACCGTCCCCTACCATTACCTCAAAAGGAGGGTAAGCCTTGAGCTTACAACCCGAAGATATAGCTACCGGCCGACTAATAAAGTTGTGCGTCGCACCGGTATCTACAAGGACCAGCACTCTCACGCCTCCAACGGTCCCTTCGATCCTCATAGAATTAGGCGTAGAAGGCCGAGAGATAGAAAAATAAGCCTGTGGAACCAAGGCTTGTCGGTTGGCGGGCTCTCCCTTATCGGCATCGTCATGCTCGGGTGGAGGGTCTCCTCTAGGGCTGTCGGCAGTCTCCTCATCCTATAGCACGTGATACATCATGTTTGCACGACACTTATGCCCTCTCACATACTTCTCAGGGCAATAGAAGCACATGCCCTGTTTGATCCTCTCCTCGCGCTCTTGCGGTGTAATAATTTTCACCCGTGGAGTAAATGGCTTGCGTGGGGAGCTGGCCGGCGAATAGCGCTCGGGCGTGCGAGGCCTCGGCTGGGGTAGCCGTGAAGGTGAAAGTGAGGGCCGGCCTCGGCTAGGTGCGCCCGGGCTGGCTGGCCGATGGTACGCGGCCAGCCGGCGGATCTTCTCCTCGATCTTATTCGCCTTCTTATAACATTCTTTCAATCGTTGAGGGCGGTCCGTCATCAATTCCAGCTTGATGTCCTCACGAAGGCCTCCAATGAAACTCGAAATAAGGGCCCCCTCGGGCCAAGCATGCACCATGCTAGACAAATCCTCAAATCGGGCTTGGTAGTCCTTAACGGAGCCCGTTTGATACAAAGCCTTGAGCTCAATCTCGTAGTCATGAAATGCGGACTCTCCAAAGCGATCGAGGACTTCTTGGACCAACTCTTCCCAAGGAGGCTCGGGTAGCCCCCTATAGTTCCAATTGTACCATCTCATGGCCTCTCCTTCGAAGTGGCATACGGCTATTGGCACCCACAGATCTCGTGGCACTTGCTGGCATAGAAAATATTGTTGGGTCTTGTAGGTCCACTCTTGTGCGTCATGCCCACCAAACTTGGGAAAATCCAAACGCATCCATGGTATAGCGCGAAACCGCTCTTCACGCGGGTCGTCCCTAAAGGGATTCAAGTTGACGCGCCCGTAGAGTGGCTGGCGTCGGTGACCGTGGTGAGGAGGAGCCTCCCGTGGTGAATCAAGTCCAACAAACTCTCCGGGGTAATCCTGTATTGGCTCGGGTGGAGCGCCCGGTCCGAATCGAGGAGGAGGCTCGTCGAAGGCCCTAACATTCTGCCGCCACCTCTCGGCCCGCGCTTGGCCGTGTCCCCTAAAGGCCCCTCTGCCCGCATGCTGTCCCAACCTAGGCGGCTGTCGCTCGGAAGGCATCGGGTCGAACTGCCCGGGGTCCCGCTGGCTGAAATCCCCTCTCTCGAACGTCCTTGCCGGCATGCCGCCGGTTTGATAGGCCTCGTTACTCCTAGCACCGGGTGACCGTCCCCTCTCTTCTTTATCCGCGGGGGTGTCCGTGTTGGCCCAACTTTTAGGGTCGGGTGGAGTCAAGTGATGGCTCCCCCGGCTCTCGGCTGGCCACCCTAGCGAATAGTCTCCTTGACGGTCTTGGCCTCGGGATGGAACGGGAGGCCCTCTCTGCCCAATGTTCGGGTCCCTATGGGAGGGCTCCCCGAACTCGTAATGGCCTCGCCTCATGCCTCTTCCGTCAGGATTAGGGTCGTCCCTAGCCCATTGGCTGGTGACCTCCAAGTGATCGACCCTCTCTCGCACTTGCCGTAGGGCTGCTCCCATATCGGCTCCAAATCGGCTCATCATTTGGTTGATGTTATCTTGGAACATCATTCCAAATGTCTCAAATTGCTGGCTCAACTCAGATCTCAACACATTCAAGTCGGTGTTGGCCGCTCGGGAGGAGTACGTCTCTCCTCGTGGCTGTCGCTCGGCCGCGCCCTGCACGGTCGTCACGTCCTCATGCGCCTCGATGTCCTCGGCAACCATAGGCGCTTTATCCTTAGCGCCTTTAGCCATCGCGTGAAGGTGGCTGCTTGCTGCCCGTGGCAGTCGACTGAACGCCCGCGCTACGCTGCCCTCCTCGGCTAGCGTCTCCGCCTGTCACGTGTGGCCGGGCCGGGATGGCCGACTACACCTCTCCGCTCGGCAAATCGTCGGCCGGCTACCTGTCCGGGCTATCACCGTCGCGCGTCGCCCACGCCGCTATCGCTGGTCGGGGGCGTCTCCGGGCCTGCCTACCGCACCTCGGCTGGATGTCGTCCAACACTATCACCACTCGTCAGGCGTCGTTCGTCGGCCCTACGGCTAATCCCTGGTCGCCTCTCGTCTACGGCTGTCACTGGTCGGCCGGCGTCGGCCTGGTGTCCGACGTCGCTCACGTGGCTTGGCGCGCTACGCTGCTCGGCTATCGCTGCCCTGGTGGCCGTCTGCCCAAAACTGCCTAGCTGATCGCTGCCCTCACTGACACGGCTGACTGGCTAAGTCCACTGCCTGACCACTGCCGGGTAATACAGAAATACAGCTCCTACCTCACAAGGGTGGCTCGTACAAGTTTTTCCCGGCTTGTCAAGCCCTAGCTTGCCCGGAGGAGTACAAAACCCAGCCCAACCTCACAACAAGGACTCTCAAGAGTTTGGTGGCTTTAATATTACAAATGCGTTCGATACATGGATTTAAATCTCTCCCAACTCACTCAACAATCCATGCCTAGCACGTACAAACCACACCCTTCGCGCCCTTGGGTAAGTCCTCCCACTACCGGGCTGTGTCCCGTGCAAGGTGCACAAGGAGGAGCCCAAGTCAGGGGTGCCGGTGGCAGGGGTGAAAGCAAGTACAACCGCCCTCGCAGCTATAGGGTGAGGCGAAAGGAACCTGGCCACGGGGGCTAAAACCGGCAGCCGTGCTGCACCCCCGTATTCAGCAGCCTCGCTCCTTCAATGGGTGGCGCCTCCAAGCAATGCCGCCGCGTGTAGCTCCTTGACAAGCAAAGGGAGCAAGAGTAGTCACCGAAAAGTTTTACAGCAACAGAAAATGGGAGAAGGGGATGCACGTCACCGTGAACGAAGAAACCCCTAAGTGCAGTCGTGTAGGGGGAAGCAATCGCTGGAATGGCGCCAGCGAACGCCCTTCCTTCTCCCACGTCCAGGCCAGTCAAGTGCTAGCTGGACCTCCTCCTCAGCTACGGTGTGGTCCTCGGTAACAGGTCGTCGAGGAAGGGTAGCTCCTTGCCCGCACAGCTCAGTCCAATAAAAGAGCACAATCAAAGACAGAACATGAGTATGAACAAATAATGGAAAGTGCTTGGAAATGTCACCAGATGCACGAGTAAACCCCAGGAGAAGATGTAGATGGGGTGTGGCAGTCGCCGGAAGCGCCGGCGAACGCGTATTCTCCTTGCAAGGCTGGTGAATCAGAAAACGGGCTGAAGCTGGCTTCAGGGACCTTTGGCACTTCAAAAATCTGTAACTCGCTGTTCCGGAGTCCAAAATTCACGAAAATGGTGCCAAAAATTTCTGAAGACCCGTAGCTTTCCAACGCCACCAGAAGCACTGGCATCCGATCAACACAGGAAAATTCGGAGTGGATCAAAGTCACGCCTCTGGTGCTCGTCGCAGGGGTATTCAGGTTCTTTATCAGTCTGCAAAAGTGGCCCCGACCAACCTCCACTCAAACAGCTGCCCCGGCTTGTCCTTAAGTCCAATGGTCCTGAAACTTGGCTGCCAGAAAATAGACAAGCAGCCGGTTCCAACACACCTAAGAGCTCAGAAATCCGATTCCTGAGCAGGCTGCACCGATCGTTGCAAGTTGGCGAACATTCTGGAAAAACCGAAGTCTGATAACGCTGATTTTGCCTTGGGCGGTGTCCTGATAGGCGGACACGTGTGACAAGAGTGAAGACACGTCGGACACGCTGGCGCCCCTTTGTTAACTGTCAGGATTCGTGTGGTGAGGGACACGCGTGTCCTCAAGGTCGGAGGTGATTCCGGATTCGGGGCGCGACACGGCGGGACACTGTCGAGTTGTGAATGAGGACTCGACGGGACTCGCGTGTCACTGTGATCCGCTCCTGAATATGACACGTTGCACGGACACAACGCCGGGGACCGAAGAACACGGCGAACCTCGACGGAATATTCCGCCGAGATTCGTCGAATTTTGCCGGAATCCTTCGCGATCGCCGGAAAACGCAGAAAACGACCGGGGAACTTCAAATCAAGATTCTGACGTTGTTTCTTAACCAAATTTGTCGATTCAAAGCTCGATCTGCTCGGAAATGAGTCAAGAATCCTTGTGCATACTCATCAACACAGATTAACCAGCAGATCGACCGGAATCGAAGCCGGAACAGTCGGTTATCGCCGGAAATGGGGAAAACGGAGAGAACAGATTCAAATGCAGACGGATTGCGTGATTAAACTGAGGGAAATCGTGGGGGTTACACTAACCGTGTAGGGATCAACCGTTTTGGGGTCGATCGGCCGCTGAACAACGAGAAATCCCTCTCCAAATCGCCTGGAATCCGTCGGAGTTCGCCGGCGGCCTGAAAACGCCTGAAAAACCCTTGGTGCTTCAAAAATCCATATCTCGCTCCAGGATGCTCCAAAATTCGCCAAATAAAATTCACAGCACTCCCAAGACGTGTACGAAGAGATTGGGTGGGTGCTCGACAGCTAGAACTCGCCCAGAAATCAACGCCAGGGATCTGAACAGACCCCTGCGCTCTGTTTCTTCTTCTCAGGCGAACAGCAACATAACCCCTCAAAAATTCGTCTCCTCAGGCCGTGCGACGGCTCTGATACCAACTTGTTGCGACCCAACTCCGAGAGGGATGCCGTAGGCAGCCGTTGGTGGTCGCTGATCGCCAAGATCTCGCACGGGGGAGGAGCTCTTCAATGGAACAGTAACTTGTGCTCAAAAACGGAAGACGCCGGGATGATCGCCGGTGGATGGGAGGCTAACAGAGGCTCGTGCGGGGGATTGGGCGTCGGATGGAAGATGGGAAGACGACGGGATGCGTGTGGGTAGCTTCCGGATGGAGTCTCCTTCGCTGGAATGGGCGTCAGACAAGGGAGATCACCAGCTCGGCAGCCATGGCTGCTGGAAATGAAGAAGAACAGGGAGAAACGGATGAAGATGAAGATGTATATCTCATTGATGATGAAGAAGACAGAAACCCAAGGGGGCTGCCGCCGGGGAGAACGTCCGGCGACCTTCTGGGGAAAACTTCCAGGAACTTGCCCTCTTGGGAATCCTCTTCTTGCATAAGGAAGCAACAATGGCTTCCTCCCCTTTATAAAGGAGGAAGACGATAAGAAGAGCGGGTCCGGACCCCAGTCCGGATCCCCCAAAAACCCGCGCCCGGATCCATAGGACTACGCATGGATCCGGGTCTACAAAACGACGGGCCGACCCGCCTCACAACTCCGGACCCGTGTCCGGTTATTCCCAATGTGTCCCCCCTATACAGTGTCACGCCGGTAGCATGGTGTCAGACGTCACAAGGCGGGCGTGTCCCGTCAGAGGGACACGCGTGTCCCGCTGCTCCCTCTCTGGCCGCCTGACTGCCTATCTCGGCCCGGCCCTCTCGGCCGAGCGTTGGCGCTGCCGAGCACCCTCGGCTGGGCGCTGCTACGCTCGCTCGTCTGCTGGTGGCCGTGCTGCCTGGTGCGCCGCCCGTGGGTCCGTCGGCCAGCCCGCCGGGCGCTCTGGTGTCGCTCGGCGGTGGCTGTGGGTCGACTGGGTAGTAGCCAGCGCCGATGCCGCCTGTCTCGTCCGTCTCTGGCCGCTGCGCGGCCGGGTCCCGCTCGGCGGCCTCGCCATCCTCGGTACCCCCTGTCAGTGCCCCTGCTCGAGCGATGGAGGCCAACGCTCTCGGCACGTCCTGCCCTGTCTTCCGCGCCCCCTGTCGGGCCGCGGGGTTAACTTCCCACGGCTGCTCTTGGGCGATGTCGAGCTCTCCGCCACAAACTGTAACCTCCCTCTGAGCTGACTCGAGGTCTCTACCACGTCCCCCTGGCGCGTGGCCTGCTCCGCCTGCGGGCTGCACTCGACCCGTCGCCCTGGCGTGGCCGGCTGTGGCCCTCTTCGTGGGTGCCGATGGACGGCCCGTATCACCTGGGCCATTTGTAGTCCACGCGGTGCGACTGCCTTCTTCTCGGCCTCCGACTGCTGTCAAGGCCTTTGTTTGGCAGGTGCTATGCAACGTGTCCTTCCCTGCCTGGCCCTCGGCCTGCAGTGCTCGCTGTTCCCCGACAGCGCCTGCGGTGTCCTTTGGGACCGGATCAGGTACACAAGTGGATTCACGAATGGTCTGGAACATTTATGGTAGACTAGGTGATTTTTGCGTTAGCCCCTTTTACCCGGGAGCGATCGCCCAAATCACCTGCGTAGGAGATTGATGCTCGGTTTGATGGATCCCCGTTGCCTTTGTTGTTTGCTTCTTGCTTGTTTTTATCGGTTGTTCCACGACGGTTCGGTTTGATCGAGAATCTATCTCGCGTTTCAACATTATGCGCCTCCCAAGTTCCGCTTGTCCGCATGGCTATGCCGGCGTGAAGGCGGCCGTTGGGAAGCGCCTGATGTCTTGGCGCATGAGTGGCGTTGGCTGCGTCTCCCATCGGCGTCATGGCTGTTTTGGTTTGCCATGAACCGTTTGGGTGATGTGCTTGTTATATTGGTGTGGTTGACGCTAAGTTTGTTTTGCCCCTACGTTTGGTCTCTGTATT
Source organism: Nymphaea colorata (assembly GCF_008831285.2). NCBI lineage: Eukaryota > Viridiplantae > Streptophyta > Magnoliopsida > Nymphaeales > Nymphaeaceae > Nymphaea > Nymphaea colorata. The sequence continues at coordinate 20,559 of NW_022204986.1, forward strand.
GCTACCGCTTTGGTGGAACGCCGTCTTGTTAAGGACATTAACGCAGCCCATCCGCATGGTGTGCGGAGGGCTTGGGCGTGCGGCTTTTGGCCTCTCAGCTTTTGTGCTGATCGTTGGTTATTTCTGTCGTTACGTCGGCTTTATGGATTCTGGTAGGGTCTTGCCCGTGGCCAACCTAAGTCTGAAACCAACGGCCGTGCCTACCCCCACGATCACCTTGGACCAACCAGAAGACTTCCTAGACAAATTAAAACAAAGACACTACCCAGTCGGACAGGACCCCGACTTAGAAAATCCCGGATAGGTAGCGGAATACAAGAGAGGCTATACCCAAACCCAAGCAAAACCTACTACACAAATCTAAGAGATGTGAGGCTAATACAAGCGGAAGCGATACATTTGTTAAAAATCACTCAAACTCACTCAAGCAAACCATGCAAACCACGCCTAAACGCACAAACCACACCCACCCGTAGGAGGCTAGTGCTGGCACGAGGTCGTGTCCTTGGCGCAGTGCCGCGGAGGTCCCTCTATGCACAACTACGACCTCACGGTCGGGCTGAAAGCAAAATGCAGAAACAAGTGCTACCTCCCGCGTGTCTAAAGAGAGGAGTAGAGTGTACCGGCCAAGGCTAGCTTGGCTAAGCAGTCAAAAGCCTCGAGGTGAGATTCCACACTCGAGGACTATCAGCAACACGAAAGAACGGGGCTGATGCAGAGCTGAACTCCAAAAGGAAGAGGCCGGGCGTGAAGACAAGCCACTCCAAGAGACGTGTGAAGTAGGATCACCCCGCCGGAATCGCCTAGGAGCACTTCAACGCCTTGCTGGATGTCTGGGGGACCTTCTGGAATCCACGCCGGAGAGTCACCGGAAAAAGAGCAGAGGTGACCGGAGGTGGCCGGAGGTCGCCGGAATATGCTGGATCAAGGCCCGCCGGTTCCAAAGACTTCAAGGATGCGGCTAGCAATGCCGCGGTCTTCCTTGGCGCTAAGGTTGAAACCAACTAGGCGCGGGACTTGGACTGAGTGGGTTCGGACCAGGTGGGACCAGGTGGGCCCGGGCTAGGTTTGGCCAGCGAGCTAGGTCATAGGTAGAGTAGGCTAGGTAGGTCCTACGGTCAAAGTCTTAGGTTGACCGGGTGTAGGGAAGGGACTCAAATGAGGGTTCCTACAAAGTAGCTAGGGTAGGTTTGAGTGGCTCGGTTTAGGGTAGATGAGAAAATGGAAATGGAAAGGCAAGTGGTAACTTGGTAAGTTCGGGTAAGCTCGGGGTAATTGGGTAGGGTAGAGTTGGCTAAGAATATGGAGAATATTCCTTGATAGGATTGTCCTCCAAGATTCTAGGCTAGGTGGCGTTCTAGAAGGGCTATCTCCCTAATACGTAGGAGAGAGGCTAGGGATGTTGGTGAGGTGTCTAGGTGAGTGGCACAACAAATGTGGGGACTAGGCTGAGTGAGGGGCAAGTGGCAACTGGATGAGGCTGCTTTCATACGAAGTTGGGGGATATCCTAACTTATCTAGCTGGGATTCCTATTCTAGAAAATCACTTTATGAGGTGGCGAATTAGTGCTCCACCAAATGTGCGTCACTTCCTACTCCAATCCTAGGATCTCTCTAAGTGTCCCGATGCTTGCCACATGGACTAAGCGTAGGGTGGAGATGGCGAATGGCCCAAGCTGGAGATCCACTTACCTCTTTTGTAGGAACGAGGCTGATTCACCAAATGCACCGGCGGCTAGGTGGCGTCACCTAGGAGCTCCTCCACGCCACACGCGGTTTCTCCCCAAATGCGACCAAGATCCTTGGAGATATTCTAGTGCAGATCGAGCCTGCTGGAGATCGGCCTGAGATTACCCCCAAATGCTCACCGGATATTCCAGAAAACTGGCCGGAATGTTAGCAGCAGTGGCCGGGAATTTCAGATTCCGGCGAGACACTAATTTGAACCGAATTGCCTTTAGCTTGCCACATTCATGATTCTTTCTTTTGGGCGATTCTAATTTTCTTTTTCTTTTTCAATTCTCACCTCTTTTCTTTCTTTCTTTTTCTGTTTTTCTTTCTGTTTTTCACTTTTTCACACAGCAAGCTAACAGGCGCAAGAACATAAACTAACACATGAAATGATACTTGAAAATCGAAGGAAAAGACCCTCGAAATTGCGAGATCCTTGCTATCGGCTAAGAGTCTCCCTTGTGACTCGTAAGAACCGATTTAGGGAGAGCTTCTTCCTAAGTGAACCAGTGATCCTCTTGGCTGAAACCGTGAAGATCAGTAGCCCCTTAATGGCAGAATCTCAACTCAAATCGATACAACGGCGTTACACAATTTCAACTCTTAAACGAATGCACTAACCTCTCAAATCGGAAGCCTTTGGTCGTCTGCCCTCACCTTCTAGTTGCCTAAAAGATGACGAGCCTTCCCGGGAACGAGTAGCCTCAAGCCTTCACGGTGGGGAGTGTTGGCTGCACTAGTTCGTTGCTGATCCCTTGGGGTAAGCCGTGGTCTTGTGGAGAGCTCTTCACGCCGGAGCAAGAGGAGTCTTCGAGCCGTCGATTCCTTGGGCGAGTGGATGCGAAGAGAAAAGAGATTTAGGCATAGAAAGAAGAAATACCCGCTGGATTGAAGATCTTCTTCAGAAATCTCGCCATGGTTGCCGACATTCCCAAATGTGTTCAAGAGAAGAGAAATGACAAGAGGCGCGGGTAGAAGAACAGCGCAAAGGGAAAAGAGAGATCAAGCCGTGAGGAGAGAGAAAGGCACTTGACAAATGAACTTCTATTCTCAAATTTTGCATGCAGATCCAAAAGAATCCTAAATATTTATAGTACTGAATTAAAAAGCGGATCTAAACAATTGATCCAACCCAAAATCAAAATCCAAAACGGAATTGATTACCAAAGCAAATGTGCACTCTAAAATCAAAGAAAACGCAAGCAAACTCGAACTCGAGACTTAGTGTCTCGACCCTAACTCGTCCTCTCCTTAGCCCGCACGCTGTGGGCCTTGGTTCAGACCAGAAATTCGCCTAGGCTCGCCCTAGGCTGACCCTAAGTGCATGAGTATAGCGAAGACCTAGGTTGGACTAGACCGGACTCGGACTTGACCCCTTTCGCATTGGTCCTCAAGAGCCTCGCTTAGAGCCGTTGCCTCTCCTCCCGCTCCTCCCTCGGCATCGATTCTAAGCTGAGCATGTTCAGTTTGTAAGGTATTGGTAGGATCACACCGCCGAGGGCCGTCACGAGGCCGCTCCAACACCGGCGATGCGCCAGGATCACGCTCAGCTGGGCGATCGAAGGCGTAACCCCTGCTGCCAAGAGTGCTGACGAAGGGCAGGGGAGGCTAACCTTTGAAAATCCTTTAAAAATCAACCAAGCGTCGGATTGGGCTGTAAATTGGCATGGAGGTCGCCCGGAGAGATACGAAGGGACGCCCAAAATTTGGGGGGCATCTGCCCACCCTAGAGCCAGGTCGTTGAAGATGGTGGGGTCTGGACTGTCACGCGTAGCAGGGCTCACGGCAGATAGAGCAGAGCGATCTCTCCCTCCCGGTTCATCCCAACAACGAGTACAAGCATTTCACAGCTAGGAATGGAGAGGAATCAACCAGGAAAAGAGGAAGGGTCCGTCGGAGGTCGTGGATTCCGCAGCCGCTCAGGTGGAAATCGCAGAGGTCGCCGCCAGCGAGCTCTAGATTCCGACGGGAGGCACTTAGGCAGCTGCAGGTGGTCGGATCTTCCTCAAAAATAACCCACGGTGTCGCCCAGAAGTTGAGAGATCAACGGCGTGATCCCTAGGCCAAGCTGGGAACGCATCTGCAGTGGACGGGTGGAGATGGTGCGGCAGGGGTGGCTGAGGCGTCTGGCGAGGCAGCACCTCTTCAGCTGCGATGGAGGGTGACGGGCACGGCTTGGACTTCAAGGATGAGTGCAGACGAAGGCGTCGCAGGACAGGGACGCGCGGGGGAGAAAGAAGAAGTAAGGGGTCGAAGGAGAGGAAGCGTCAGGAGGCAGGGACGCGAGAGAGAGACGCGGGGAAGAAGACCCTCGCCATGGCGAGAGTAATCCCTCGGGCGGGAGGAGAGAGAAAGTGAGAGGAAGACGAGAAAAACTTTTCCTTCGTATTCAAAAAACATGTCCTGTACAGGTACAAAGCTCAAGCTTATAAGCTTGAGTGCCTCAAGTGTCACGGAACGGCTCAACCCGTCCGGTACAACATCAATCATTACTATACAAGCTGAAACAGAAATAAAACACACCAATACAGATTAGGATCCTGACCGAATCGGTCAGTCCAAAGTGAAAGCAACAAAATCTAGCCTATGCCCTCTACATGGGCTGGGCATCGGCCGCGAAGCTCGGGCTGGTGCGAACCCACTCCACCCGTCTCGGCTAGGGTGGTCTCCTCCATGCGCGTGACGGTCAGCTGGGCGTCCTCCATCTGTATCTAACCATCGCCCAACTGGCTGCCCATCACCTTTCTCCCTGGCCGGTCACTCGACTGCGGCTGGTTGTCACTCGCCAACCTGCAAGAAGGGTTAGCCCTACAAAAAGTAATACCTGCATCGACAGTGGGCTACCTCTCTGCGCGACGCGTGAACACCTCGCCCTCTTCTCCTGACGCCCCCTCGACGTCTATCGGCCTACGTCGCTCGGCGCCACCTTCGGCCACAATGGCCATCTTCGGCGCCCCTCGACGCTGGCATGGCTTGCCCTGGTCGACAGTCCACGGCCTGCCTCAACACTGGCTGGCGCTGCAGGGTGCTGTGCGCCTGTAGTGGCCGTCTCCACCAATAGCCTCACTCGGCCGCAGGGCAGTATGGGGACGAGACACTCTACTCCCTCGAAGCTTGGCCGGGATGGTCCGCCACCTATCGGCATCCTCGGCCCTGTCCCCTGTTGGGCCTCTAGGCTGGCCCATTTCCTTAGCCTTCTATGCGCGCAGAAAGGCCTTAGAGAGTGGCCATGGTGTTCTGTAGCCTCCCTAACACGCGAAAAGTCCTGGTGGATGCTGTAAGGCTGCCCACGCTCCGGTCCCAGATGACGTAGACACGGGTAGCCGTTGGCCATCTTGGCCGCTCGAAGGTAGGCACGTATCAGACCCACCCCCTTAAAATGGAGCCTGCCCTCAGGCTCCTCGAGTGTCACCTTGTCTGGACCTCGTCCTCCTGGATCCCAAAGAACGCGGCCATGTTCTCTGTGCTTGGCCATGGTCGTCTCACCCCACATGTCATCACACTGGCTGCCTACTTTGGTCTTGCTGTGGAATGGAGAGCTCACAATATCAAAATCTGCCCTTGCCACCCATTCGGTATCGTCAACGCAGGTGAGAAATAACGTGTGCTCGTGAGGACGCTTTTCAAGAGACTTTATCCACTTTTTCGTTGCATGTACCCTCAGGTGTTCTAGCTTATGTTCGTTGAGAGCAGCATACTCATACCCTACTGTAAGAAGCTCAAGGTACATGTCAAGCTGAGGAGATATGGGAACCGCCCAAGTGGAGAGGGGCGTAGGAGTCAGATTTGTCTCACCCCGTTTCATTAAATCATCTTTATCGGCTTTCCTCATGATGCAAGGATTGGGGCCAGACTCAATAAGCGCAGACTTGGACTTACTTTCCTGTACAACAAGTGAGCCCCTATAGCGAGCTTCACCCTGGACGGTGGTGGTGCGAGTATCAAGTATCGACAATGGCTGCCCTTTTGAATTTCCGACCGGTACTAACACAGCTTTGTCATCTTGATGGGTATCCTCGATACCTTCGGCCTCTCCTTGTTCACCCACTTCAATGTCTGAGGTAGAAGTTTCATAGGAGCTAGGATCTTCTCCGGTCACCTCGGGGGTGGCCTTATTTTGCGCCCTACGGCCACCTGGGAAGTGCCATTCACCCTCATCTTCCTTGTATTCACCATGGAAAGTGGGAGCAACAGTAGCACTACGGCCCTCCCTAGTCGGCGGGGAGAGTAAGCCTTTCCCAACTGACGATCTAACCGAGTGTGTGGTAGTCTGTTGCATCTGGTTAATCATATGTTGCATAACTGACTCGGAGACTCCGCCATGGTGCGCACGGGAGGTGGTCGGTACATTCTGGCTAGCTGTGGCCGGGGGCAAGGGTGGGGCGCCTAAAGGAGTATCAAACACCCTCCTTTCAAGGTTGTCAAGGTGCTGTACAATCCTGTGACTGTCCTCTCGCATCAAGATCATCATGTCCATGAGGGATCTCAAAGTAACTGGCGTGACTTCCTCCCTTGTTTCCACAACCATTCCCCCTTTCATATTCGGAGCAAACTATTGAAGAGGCTAAACACTGAAGCTGAAGCTGAAGCTATGAACACTGAAGCTGAACACACTGAAGCTGAAAACACTGACCGAGCTCTTCAGATGTTCTGGCAAGTCTGAGCAGAGCCCTATTACAAAATCTACCCTGCTGGAAACATACCCAGCAAAAATCCCAAGGGGTAGTGGTACAAGAGAGGGCTTTCCCCAAGCTACACTAGGTCTGAACCTACTACAACAGATGGGTTTCAGGCCGTACAAGCGCAGCGTACAAATATGCCCTCAAGCCTCACTCAACAAACCATTTATACATGCCTAGGCGAGCAAACCATTCCCCAATATCATAGGAAGGTCCACACCACGGCTGAAAGCAAGAAAACCCACCCCGATCTATAGGGGGAAAGTGAGGCAAACCTGGCTGGGGCTAGCCCAGCACACTCTACCAAGGACGGAAGACCAAGGTCCTTGGCATTCAGCACAGCAGCTAGGTGAGGGAAGGCGCTGATCTCCTCTTCGTGTCTTCAAAAGCGCCTATAATGTTCCCTTAACACAAGCAAAAGAGCAGTCACTGCAATGGATTTCAGTGACAAAACTGGGAGAAAGGATTGCACTTAGCTGCACGTTTCTGAACCCCTAGTGCACTTGACGTAGTAGGGGGAAGCAAGCGCTGACAAGGTGACAGCGTACACCCTTCTTTCTCCCGGACACAGCTCAATCACGGCTGGTTGAGCTGCTCCCTTCTCGGCGGTAGCTGCCGCAACAAATAAGCCGAGAGTTACTGCTCAAAAATAACTAGGAAATAAGGCATTCCCTAGAATGTTAGAAGTCGTCACCGTGTTTGAATTTAACCCCTGTTGATAGACGAATCTGAGGGGGAAGCAAGCGCCGCTAAGCCCGGCGTAAGCTGTGACTTCTAACAAGGTCAACAGGTCTGGTTTCAGCTTCCCAGCATCGAACCTGCTACAAGCTCCTCTGCTGCACGTTACCTCTTTCAAAACCAAACAAGCAATTACCAAGTAATCAAGGTAACTACTGCAGGAAAACCAGAAGTGGAGAAGCGTCACCAGAGCACGAAAAGAACCCCAGGAGCAAACGTGATTGGGGTGAAACAGGCGCCGTTGAACGCCGGCGTATGCGCGCTGCCTAGGCAGCTCCCACTCCTTGCTCCTCCGCTGAAAATAGTAGGCAGTAGGCAAAGGTTGCCTCCACCAACACAAGAATCAACCTACGAAGGAAAACACGAGAAGAAAGTAAATGTGGCTGAGATCGTCACCAGATGTTGGGAGTTAACCCAACTGATGTACAGAATGGAGAAGCAAGCCAGGATCCCCCTTGCAGGTCTGGTTCTAGTGATCGCGATAGTCTCAGCACAGAACGGGGAGCTCCAAGTCACGCTCCCGCCAAAGATCTCTTAAGATTTTAGTCACCGGAGGTACTCCCAAACAGTCCTTCTTTACAAATCCACTGCGTCATGGTCTTGGCTCCAAAAATTCTGAGGTTTGGCGGCTGAATAGCCAAGATTGAGACGATTCCAACGAGCCTAAGTTCAGCTCAATCGGAAATCGGAGCAGAAAATGGCGGCCGTTTGAAGTTGGTTGATGATTCTGTCTCTTAGCCGTCCAGAAGAAGCCTTTTGAGAGTGTCCTCGAGTGGTGTCGGGCCCAATTCTGTGCTTCAAAGGGGCGGGACACGGGGACACGTCTACTCCTTCATTGACAACCAGAGGACACGTGCTAAGCGGGACACGGTGTCGGCTACAAGTGAGGTAAAGCGGGATTCGAGTCAGGACACGACGAGATTCGTCGTTCAGGTGAAGCGGGATTCGACGGGACTCGCGTGGCTCGGCATACGAATCTTGATCCGGACACGAAACAGGACACGTCGCCGGCGACCGAAGAACTCGACGGAATCCGGCCGGAATATGCCGCCGGAAAATCGGGATGGCCGGAATTCTTCTTCCGCGCCGGAAAAACGACAGAAAATTCCGGCAGACTTAAAATCGAGCTACCGTCGCCGTTTCTGAGCCAAATCGGACGTTCTTGGACTCGTTGGAAGCGGAAATCTGTCAGCAATCCACTGGTATGATCATCAACACGTTTTGGAGAAAGAATCGGCCGTATTTGACGCTGAAAGAGCCGGAGGTCGCTGGATTTGGGGAAAAACTCGCCTGAAAAACAGCGGCTCTTCTAAAATCGATTTCTCCTCATCCACAGCGCCTAAAATCCTGAAATTTCGCTGGTAGATGCGTAAGACAATGACAATTCTATTGGTATATCACTCGAGCATCAACTCCTTCCAGAAAGTGAACGCTCGCTGATCTGCTTCACTGCCCTTTTTTCGTCAGTCGTCCAAGACACACCGACAGCATCTTGTGCTTCATGATTCCGCCGTTGTGAGCGTTGGCTCTGATACCTTCTGGTAGGATCACACCGCCGAGGGCCGTCACGAGGCCGCTCCAACACCGGCGATGCGCCAGGATCACGCTCAGCTGGGCGATCGAAGGCGTAACCCCTGCTGCCAAGAGTGCTGACGAAGGGCAGGGGAGGCTAACCTTTGAAAATCCTTTAAAAATCAACCAAGCGTCGGATTGGGCTGTAAATTGGCATGGAGGTCGCCCGGAGAGATACGAAGGGACGCCCAAAATTTGGGGGGCATCTGCCCACCCTAGAGCCAGGTCGTTGAAGATGGTGGGGTCTGGACTGTCACGCGTAGCAGGGCTCACGGCAGATAGAGCAGAGCGATCTCTCCCTCCCGGTTCATCCCAACAACGAGTACAAGCATTTCACAGCTAGGAATGGAGAGGAATCAACCAGGAAAAGAGGAAGGGTCCGTCGGAGGTCGTGGATTCCGCAGCCGCTCAGGTGGAAATCGCAGAGGTCGCCGCCAGCGAGCTCTAGATTCCGACGGGAGGCACTTAGGCAGCTGCAGGTGGTCGGATCTTCCTCAAAAATAACCCACGGTGTCGCCCAGAAGTTGAGAGATCAACGGCGTGATCCCTAGGCCAAGCTGGGAACGCATCTGCAGTGGACGGGTGGAGATGGTGCGGCAGGGGTGGCTGAGGCGTCTGGCGAGGCAGCACCTCTTCAGCTGCGATGGAGGGTGACGGGCACGGCTTGGACTTCAAGGATGAGTGCAGACGAAGGCGTCGCAGGACAGGGACGCGCGGGGGAGAAAAAGAAGTAAGGGGTCGAAGGAGAGGAAGCGTCAGGAGGCAGGGACGCGAGAGAGAGACGCGGGGAAGAAGACCCTCGCCATGGCGAGAGTAATCCCTCGGGCGGGAGGAGAGAGAAAGTGAGAGGAAGATGAGAAAAACTTTTCCTTCGTATTCAAAAAACATGTCCTGTACAGGTACAAAGCTCAAGCTTATAAGCTTGAGTGCCTCAAGTGTCACGGAACGGCTCAACCCGTCCGGTACAACATCAATCATTACTATACAAGCTGAAACAGAAATAAAACACACCAATACAGATTAGGATCCTGACCGAATCGGTCAGTCCAAAGTGAAAGCAACAAAATCTAGCCTATGCCCTCTACATGGGCTGGGCATCGGCCGCGAAGCTCGGGCTGGTGCGAACCCACTCCACCCGTCTCGGCTAGGGTGGTCTCCTCCATGCGCGTGACGGTCAGCTGGGCGTCCTCCATCTGTATCTAACCATCGCCCAACTGGCTGCCCATCACCTTTCTCCCTGGCCGGTCACTCGACTGCGGCTGGTTGTCACTCGCCAACCTGCAAGAAGGGTTAGCCCTACAAAAAGTAATACCTGCATCGACAGTGGGCTACCTCTCTGCGCGACGCGTGAACACCTCGCCCTCTTCTCCTGACGCCCCCTCGACGTCTATCGGCCTACGTCGCTCGGCGCCACCTTCGGCCACAATGGCCATCTTCGGCGCCCCTCGACGCTGGCATGGCTTGCCCTGGTCGACAGTCCACGGCCTGCCTCAACACTGGCTGGCGGTGCAGGGTGCTGTGCGCCTGTAGTGGCCGTCTCCACCAATAGCCTCACTCGGCCGCAGGGCAGTATGGGGACGAGACACTCTACTCCCTCGAAGCTTGGCCGGGATGGTCCGCCACCTATCGGCATCCTCGGCCCTGTCCCCTGTTGGGCCTCTAGGCTGGCCCATTTCCTTAGCCTTCTATGCGCGCAGAAAGGCCTTAGAGAGTGGCCATGGTGTGCTGTAGCCTCCCTAACACGCGAAAAGTCCTGGTGGATGCTGTAAGGCTGCCCACGCTCCGGTCCCAGATGACGTAGACACGGGTAGCCGTTGGCCATCTTGGCCGCTCGAAGGTAGGCACGTATCAGGTATGCACCTGCTGCACTACGCCTTCCTTTTGACTCAGCCTTGAGTCATCTTGGCCTTGTAGGGCCTTAATCGCATGAAGGGCGGCTTGGCCCCGCGCCCTTTGGCTGCTCTCAGCGACATCTGTGGCTACCCTAGGCCACTCTGCAGGTTGACCCGTATCAGATCCACCCTCCTGAGATGGAGCTTGTCCCCAAGCTCCTGTAGGGAATTGGAATTTTACCTTGTCAAACAACTCCCAGGAGGTACCACCATCGATTCCTTCCCATTCAATCAAAACCTCGTGGCGGGCTCTACCATCTCTAGTGACCCATCGGTGCTTTAGGATTCGATAGGGGCGTTGGCTAACATCGGGTAATGGTTCCTCTTGCTCTGGTACTGGCCCGTGATGCGGCTTCAACCGAGAGACATGGAATACTGGATGGACAAGGGCTGTAGGTGGCAAAGCTATGCGATAGGCTGCCTTACCAATCTTCTGAAGAACTCGAAACGGCCCATAGTATCTTGGCAGAAGCTTCGAATAGGGCTGTCCTAGCAACGATTTCTGCTTCATGGGCAGCCTCTTTAACCATACCATGTCGCCTACCTCAAATTCTCTGTCTCTATGCCCCTTATCATGCGCCTTTTTCATTCTAGCCTGGGCCCTCTGGATGTTTCTTTTGAGCGTGGCTAGAATGTCATCCCTGTTTCTCAAGGCAACATCGACCTCATCTTCTCTTGCTGTGTCTACCTCATACCTCGGGACATAACTCGGCGGGCAACCATACAGGGCTTCATAGGGAGTCATGCCGGTTCCTGAATGGAGGCTGGTGTTATAGGACCACTCAGCCCAAGATAAATATTTGACCCATGTGTTGGGTCTCTCTCCGGCGTAACACCTCAAATAGGTCTCCAGTGTCCTGTTGACTACTTCGCTCTGCCCATCTGTTTGAGGATGATGGGCGGTGCTAAAGTTGATCACTGTACCCGCCATTCTCATATACTCCCTCCAAAAAGCACTGAGGAAGATCGAGTCCCGATCGCAGACAATGGTCTTGGGCATACCATGCAGCTTTCCAACGTGATCTTGGTAAACATTAGCAACCATTGGTCCATGGTAGTTTCTAGGTAGGGCCACAAAATGGCTGTACTTGGTTAAGCGATCTACCACGACCAACACCGCCTCTTTCCCTTCAGCTCGGGGCATTGCATCAATGAAGTCCATTGATACATCTTCCCATGGCTTATCCGGTATGGGCAAAGGGTTCAAGTGCCCTGGAGGCTTGATGGCCTCATATTTTTCACGTTGGCAGGTAGGGCAGGCTTTCACGTAATCCCTCACGTCTGCTTTCATTCCCTCCCACCAAAACTGTGCCTTAATGCGCCCCATAGTTTTAGCCATACCTTCGTGACCAGCAATGCTCGAGTCATGAAAATGTTTGAGTAGTTCAACCTTGAGAGGCGAGTTCTTAGGTACAAAGGCTCGTCTCTTCTTGCAGAGTATTTCTCCTCTTAACGAATAGTGGGGAATAGACTCTGGATTCTGGCGTATGGACTGCTTGAGGAGCCTGAGAGTTAGATCCTGATCTTGCTCCTGAGTTAGTCTATCCCAAAGGTCGGTCTCAATCACAGAAAGAGTTTTTAGTTGCTCTGGCATGCGTGACAAGGAGTCCACAGCAGAGTTTTCGGTTCCCTTCTTGTACTCTATCGTGAAATCGTAGCCAAGGAGTTTGGCTAACCATCTCTGCTGGATAGGAGTCGAGACGCGTTGCTTTACCATGTACCTCAAACTGCTGTGGTCCGTTCTCACCACAAATCTTCGCCCAATCAGATAGGGCCTCCACTTGTCTACTGCTAAGACTATTGCCAAAAGCTCCTTTTCATAGGTGGAAAAGGGTTTGGCCCGCTCTGTGAGGGCTTTAGACATAAACGCAATTGGGTGGCCCTCTTGGCTCAGAACTGCACCGACGCCAACGTCACTAGCATCTGTCTCAATCACGAAATCCTTAGAGAAATCAGGGAGAGCAAGTACTGGGGCATTCATCATAACGGCCTTGAGTTTGACAAAGGCCTCTCTTGCTTTCTCAGACCATGTATACTCCCCCTTTTTTAACATGTGCGTCAAGGGAGAAGCGATCAAACCATAGCCTTTGATAAATCTGCGATAGTACCCCGTGAGGCCTAAAAATCCCCGCATGCCTCGTGGGTCCTTCGGCAAGGGCCATTGCTCCATGGCCTGGAGTTTTTCAGGGTCGGCTCTGACCCCCTCATGTGATACGATGTGACCCAAATACCCAATAGAAGTCTGCCCAAAGCTGCATTTGGACATTTTCGCGAATAGGGTATTCTCCCTTAATACTCTCAACACTGTACGAAGGTGATCGACATGCTGTTCAATACTCTGGCTGTACACAAGAATGTCATCAAAGAAGACTAACACGAAGTCACGCAGGAACTGACGAAACACGTCATTCATACATCGTTGGAATGTCGCGGGCGCGTTCGTAAGTCCAAACGGCATGACCAAAAACTCATAATGGCCGTCATGGGTACGAAATGCCGTCTTTGAAATGTCTTCCTCATACATTCTAATTTGGTGGTACCCTGACCGGAGATCCAACTTGGAGAATATGCGAGCTCCAGATAGTTCATCCAAGAGTTCATCAATAACAGGAATTGGATGCCTATCCTTGACAGTAGCTTCGTTCAAGGCCCTGTAATCCACACAGAATCTCCATGTGTTGTCCTTTTTCTTGACGAGAAGGACTGGTGATGAGAAGGGACTAGAACTAGGCCGAATAATATTACTTTCTCGCATTTCTTTGACCAATCGCTCAATTTCTGATTTTTGAGTGTACCAATAGCGGTATGGGCGTACGTTAACCGGCTCTGTGCCGTTGGTCAACACTATCCTGTGGTCATATGATCGAGGTGGAGGGAGTCTTTTAGGTTCTTCGAATATATCCTTGAACTCATCCAACACTTTCTGAATCTGCTCGGGTACTCTCTCTTCTGATCCTTCTTGAGCGACAACTTCCTCTGCCACTGAAACTAACCAAGCCGCTGGTCTCTGGACTGCTATAGCCTTTAGCGCTGCCTTGGGTGCCAAACTAGGATCGACTGCCCTTAGCACTACTTCCTTTCCTCCACCCTCCTTAGGCAGGCACATCTCCATGGTAGAGAAGTCCCACCAAATTCGCCCTAAGGTCTTGAGCCATTTGACTCCAAGAATGATATCTACGCTGGGTAGAGGGACAACTAGCAAGTCGACTGTATAAGGGATCTTCTGAAGCACGAGCTCTACGTTTGCACACTTGCGAGTGCAAGGGAGGCACTCACCATTGGCCACCAGAACTTTAAGAGTTGGGTGCTCTTCGATGGTACACTTCAATTCCTGAGCGAGGTGGTCACCCACGAAATTGTGAGTAGCCCCCGAATCCAAAAGAACCAGAACATTTCTCTTTCCAATTTGCCCTATAACTCTCATAGCATCCGGTCGGTTAGGGTCTGTCATGGTATGACAAGCGCCCTCAGGAGGTGGCCTTTCCTGCTCTTGAGGCTCTTCTCGGGCCTCCAATTCCTCTATTTCTTCGATCATAGGGGATTGGTCTTCTTCCCCTTCATCGTCGGCGTCACCATCCAAAACCGTGTAGACTCGAATGTGCTTGCACTTGTGCGTAGGGTCCCACTTCTCTTTACACCAGAAACACTGCTTGTTCTTGATTAACTCTTCTCTTTCTTCCCGAGTTAGTACAGGAGGTGCTCGACCCTTGAAAGCGGGTTTAGGTTCTTCTTTACGCGGAGGGGCTGGAAGGAGTTTTTGCGGTTGAGGGATCTCCCTCACACGGACGGTTCCGGGGTTTCTCCATTGTCGGTACAAGGCTTGTTTCTTTCTTTGCCTATCCTCGATGGAACGTGCTTTGGCAAAGCACTTCCGCAACTCCGTGTTAGGCTCAGCCCGTATATCTATTTGAATTTCCTCCTTCAATCCTCCAACAAATGCGGCAATGAGGGACTTGGGCGTCCAATCAACCATGCTTGCTAAATTCTCAAACTTGGCTTGGTATTCTTGAACGGATGCGGTTTGTCTTAGATTACGCAACTCGATGTCGTAATCTACATAGGAAGACTCACCAAATCTGAGCATGAGAGCTTCTTTGAACTCTCCCCACGTATTGACTGGCTCCTTGAGCTTGAGCCAACGATACCATCTCCTAGCTTCGCCATCGAAGTGTAGAATGGACGTTTGAAGCCATTCTTCATCTGGAATCATCTGACATGTGAAGTACTCCTCCACTTGAAAAATCCAATCTAAGGGTTCCTTGCCATTGAATCTAGGAAAGTCAATGCGAACCATAGGAATCCTCGGTTGGTTTCTTGGCGCTGCCTGACGCTCTCTATATGGCTCCCAAGAAGGTGGTTCACGGTCTCCTCTATCACCCCATCTACGATCTGAATTAATATTCTCCCACTGTGTGCCTCCAAATCTGGACCTATACTGGCTGGATTGGGGTCCATAAGGCTCTCGGTTCTCCCACTCAGGCGAGGAGTTATGATGCCCACCGTGATAGTTGTTGAGGTTGGTGGGCTGTGCTTGGAAACCTCCATTATTGCTGTTATTCCCCCGGGTGGTGGTCTACTAGGGCCGGCTTGCGAATGGAAGGGATTAGGACCAACATTGGGCGGTCCATTGAGTATGCCCTTGCCCTTATCAACGTGGGGCTGTGGGGGATCCGGGTTGTTTCTCCTAAGGGCCTCTTGATTGGCCGTCATGACTCTCATCATCTCCTTGATCTCATCTAACTCGTTGAGCTTAGAAAGTTGTTTCTTGTAGTCGCTCATCTCGTGGCGGATTTTCAGAACCTCATTTTCGATGTGAACCATTCTTTCCACCGCGTATACCTCCATCTCAGTAGATGGCAGTTCCTCATTGGCTGAGGTCTCCGCCTCAACATCTGGTGCCTCGGGCACGACTTGCTTCTTCTTAACCATTGCGATGGTTAAGTCCAAAAAAAACAGAAATCCAAACGTCTAAAAGAATCACACGACTAGCTGAAAACCACTGACTCTGACACTGACAAGAATTCCAGCTGTATTCTGCCCTGTATAAAATCCAAAATGCCGATACTGTACTTGCTTGCTGCTGCTCCAAGGAGGCTCTGATACCAAATTGGTAGGGTCTTGCCCGTGGCCGACCTAAGTCTGAAACCAACGGCCGTGCCTACCCCCACGATCACCTTGGACCAACCAGAAGACTTCCTAGACAAATTAAAACAAAGACACTACCCAGTCGGACAGGACCCCGACTTAGAAAATCCCGGATAGGTAGCGGAATACAAGAGAGGCTATACCCAAACCCAAGCAAAACCTACTACACAAATCTAAGAGATGTGAGGCTAATACAAGCGGAAGCGATACATTTGTTAAAAATCACTCAAACTCACTCAAGCAAACCATGCAAACCACGCCTAAACGCACAAACCACACCCACCCGTAGGAGGCTAGTGCTGGCACGAGGTCGTGTCCTTGGCGCAGTGCCGCGGAGGTCCCTCTATGCACAACTACGACCTCACGGTCGGGCTGAAAGCAAAATGCAGAAATAAGTGCTACCTCCCGCGTGTCTAAAGAGAGGAGTAGAGTGTACCGGCCAAGGCTAGCTTGGCTAAGCAGTCAAAAGCCTCGAGGTGAGATTCCACACTCGAGGACTATCAGCAACACGAAAGAACGGGGCTGATGCAGAGCTGAACTCCAAAAGGAAGAGGCCGGGCGTGAAGACAAGCCACTCCAAGAGACGCGTGAAGTAGGATCACCCCGCCGGAATCGCCTAGGAGCACTTCAACGCCTTGCTGGATGTCTGGGGGACCTTCTGGAATCCACGCCGGAGAGTCACCGGAAAAAGAGCAGAGGTGACCGGAGGTGGCCGGAGGTCGCCGGAATATGCTGGATCAAGGCCCGCCGGTTCCAAAGACTTCAAGGATGCGGCTAGCAATGCCGCGGTCTTCCTTGGCGCTAAGGTTGAAACCAACTAGGCGCGGGACTTGGACTGAGTGGGTTCGGACCAGGTGGGACCAGGTGGGCCCGGGCTAGGTTTGGCCAGCGAGCTAGGTCATAGGTAGAGTAGGCTAGGTAGGTCCTACGGTCAAAGTCTTAGGTTGACCGGGTGTAGGGAAGGGACTCAAATGAGGGTTCCTACAAAGTAGCTAGGGTAGGTTTGAGTGGCTCGGTTTAGGGTAGATGAGAAAATGGAAATGGAAAGGCAAGTGGTAACTTGGTAAGTTCGGGTAAGCTCGGGGTAATTGGGTAGGGTAGAGTTGGCTAAGAATATGGAGAATATTCCTTGATAGGATTGTCCTCCAAGATTCTAGGCTAGGTGGCGTTCTAGAAGGGCTATCT
>NW_022204987.1:0-29300 GCF_008831285.2 Nymphaea colorata
CCAACCCCAACCCAACCCCAACCCCAACCCCAACCCCAACCCCAACCCCAACCCCAACCCCAACCCCAACCCCAACCCCAACCCCAACCCCAACCCCATAATTTAACTTTCAAATACGACAATCGTGAATCATATTAATTATTCCATTAGAAGTTTCCAAGCCCTTCCGGAGCAAGCCGGCTATTGTCCAAATATAAGGTATTTTTTCTATAGTTCGCTAACAAATTTATTAGTAATCATTAATGAATAACAAAACATATAAAAAGGATAAGAAGGCGTCGAAGAGCGCAGAGAAGAAGCACAACTACTCAAAAAATCAGATGAATTTGCTCGTATATAAAAATAGCCAGCTTGCCAATCCCAGCCAAATCAAGCCAGAGGAGTCCCTTGGTGAATCTCCCCCCTACAATAAGATCGTTGATCGAACCAAGGCAAAAAGCTGCCTCGGCGGATTCATCGATACCAACAGGTCCACTTTTTATAAGATAGGGTTTCTTTGGATATGTTGATACCGCCCAAAAAGGCATCCCTTTCAGGATGGATGGAGGAACAACTCAAAACCACCCTCATTGAAAAACGATCCAGGAACAGCTACGATTATATCCACGTCATCGGCAAGGGCGGTTTCGGCAAGGTCTATAAGGTCAGAGAAAAAAAGACCAATCAGCTGTTCGCTATGAAATAAATGTCAAAGGCTGTGTACGTATCAACTTAAATAGGATTCTAGCCAAAAAGAGCAACGAGTCCATTCGGAACTAAAGATAATTACTCAGGATTCTCAAACATAAATTTATTGTCAACATGCGTCAGGCCTTCCAGGATAGGGATACTCTCTATTTGATCATGGACCTCATGCCTGGCGGGGATCTAAGATATCATATTTGCAGGAAACACCGTTTTACTTAGGAGCAGACTCGATTCTTTGCCGCCTGTATCTTCATCTCCTTGGAGTACATGCATACGCAGAAGATTATTCATCGGGATATCAAACCTGAGAATCTTGTCTTTGATTCAAATGGTATGCAATATATGATTAAGGTTACCTCCATCTCACGGATCTAGGAATTGCCAAGTATTATAGGGAGGAGAATTGCACTGATACTAGTGGGACACCAGGTTATATGGCTCCTGAAGTTATGACCAAGCAGAACCATAGCTACTAAGTTGATTACTATGCACTTGGAGTCATCATTTTTGAACTGATGATGGGAAGGCGCCCATATGTGGGAAGAGATAGGAGAGCAATAAGAGAACAGATTCTAGCCAAGCAGACAGTCATCAAGAAGAGCTAAATTCCAGAAGGATGGTCATTGAAGCTGCTGACTTCGTGAATAAACTCATCCAAAGACGGCCAATCATGAGACTGGGATGGGGTGGCGCTCAATAGCTTCGCAATCACATCTGGTTGAAAGATTTCCCATGGTAGAGACTGCTGAGAGGATAGTTGTAATCTCCGTTCAAGCCATACTCAAAATACAATCCGGAAGATGTGCGTTACCAGCCAACGAAGGAGGACGAATAGATGTCCAACCTCATCAAATAAAACAAAATCTTGCTGAGGAAGAGCACGGTTCAGTAAATATTCGATGGGTATACCTTCGATGAGGAGAGCGTCAAGACTGAGGAAAACCATACAACATCAAGTGAGTTTTATAAGAAAAAGGAACTTGAAATAATCAACCTTTGATTTAATATTGTCAATCATTATCAGCAATCATTTATTCGGAGTATTATAAAGTGAATAAAGATATGCTCATTTTGCTCTTTTCCATTACGAAATCCAACCATTTCGATCGATCTTCATAGGTGCATGAATTTCCAAATTTCAGCATTCACTTTAACCAAAACTTAATTTACATAGATTATCTCTTAAACCTTCTCCGCACTTCCAATCTTTTTTCTCTATCATATAGCTAAGATAGTAATAATCCCTCGGTTCCCTAAATTAAATAATTTTTCTTTCCCCATTTATTTAAGATATATATTCGAATCAATGAACGAAATTGAATCCTGTGAGCTTTTGCTGACAATAAAATAGCTCAAACTCACAGTCAAATTTCCTTGTAAGCTCACCTTCCAGCACGGCGGAAAGTCACTCACCCAGGAGATCTCATCTGGGGCTACAAATGTGTTTTCAGTAAATAAAGACATATCGGTTAAGGAAGAAAGACCGAAAGATACGATAGAAATAAACATAAACCTAGCCACTGACAAGGGCGGCAACATAATGGCAGGCATCATGCGACTCAACCTCAAGGATATCAACTCATCGTAGGGGCAGCTCCTCACCATATCTCTGCAAAAATGCCTTGATCCCTACGCCACGTGCACCCTACATGTCAAATCCGTCAAGATTAGCAAGTCCAGAGTCAAAACCATCAATATTGCCGACGACAAAAGGAGCAGGATGATGCAGGATAATAAATTTTAAACCAAATCTGAAGCGCCAGGGTTCGATGGATTCAAGTCCCGCACAAGGATCAACGAGGCAGAACAATATCTCAATAAAAGAGTCAGCTTTAACAATGTTTCCTCGCCAGGCATGGGCTACCTAAAAGAAAAAGCACTCTCAACAGCAGGATTCAAAGTCATGAAGGACACCTCCTTCGATCGAGAAGAACTGGGATCCAGGTTTAAGCATCTCAACCGGAAAGTCTAGGAAGAGGATAGCAAAACCGTCATTACAGGAAGATGGAGATAAACAGATCAGGTTCTCAAGTCGACGATGGAAGCCAATTAAAAGGCCCTCAAGATGGAGATTCTGAAATATAAAACAAAGCTAGAAGATAGCGAGAGGAACGCATAAGATAAGCAAAAGCAAATAAAAAGTCTAAAGGACCAAATTTCCTAACTGAATCGCCAAATGACCGAAAAGCATTACTTAGTCGAGTAGATATCAACAAAAAACAGCCAAATATCAAAGCTGGAAGAAGCCAACAAGCAACTCTCCAAGTAGTTCCACGAGGATAGGAACAGGATAATCGACCTGTAGAGGTAAGTATAGGAGCAGAAGGGCCAATTTTTGAACCAGATTACGCGGTTGAAAGAAGAGCATGATAAGAGATAGTATGATCTGCAGAAGCAAATCTATGAGAAGAGGGAGGAGATCAAGGAAATGACCGAATAGGCACAGTATAAGGTCAATCAGATCAAGAAAATGAAGGTCCTTATCGAAGATCTTGAGAAGAACATAGAAGTGAAGTCCTTAGAGTTCTAAAAGATATACACAAATGAAAAGAATGAGCACAACAGAACAAGAACATCTCTTCAAGCCAAACTCACAGAAGCGAGCAGCAAATTAGAATCACTATAGACTGAAAACGGCAGTCTAAAGTAGAATATCAGAGTTCTGGAAGACCAAATGCAGAAAATATGCGCGAAATTGAAGCAAACGGAAGACTCTTGGAAGCAAGTATAGGAAAGTTTGGAGATATAAATTGCCAAGAAGGAAAAGGTTTTAGAAGAGAAGCGGATCCTCATCAAAAACGAAGAGGAAACCTGCCAAAAATTGAAGCAGCTCCAAAAGGAATACAGCATGAAAGAAAAGTAGTCGTCTGAGACCATTCTGCAGCTCAATGAGACCAACAATCTCAACAAGAAGAAGATTGGCTAATTTGTATAAAAAAATAAAACATATACAACTCGCATCCAATAATTAGAGAATAAGTGCAACATCCTCACAGCTTCCGAAGAAAAGCTAAAGAGGGCCTTGATATCGCACAAAAAGAAAATAGAAATCTACAATAAAACTAAAAGGTAATATCAAAGAACATAAAGCTGAAGGATGACCGCATTCTCCAGCTCTAAAGATAGTTGTCTGATATAGAGAACAAGATCACCATGAAGGAAAGCCTGGGAAAGAAGGACCTTGAATATAAGGTGTCCCAAATGGAAAAACTCACCAGCAAGCTTGCAGAGCTTTAGAAACAGCATGAGAAGGAAAGGGAGGAAAACGAAGCCAAAAGATTGGAAATCATGAAGAACGAAAACAAGATCAAGATGCTGGAAGAAACCAATCACCGTCTTAGTGAGCAAATAAATGAAATCAAGCTTAACTTTGCTAAAAAAGAAGAAGATTTGCGCGCCAATATTCACTAGCTCACTGATTAAGTCAAGCAGCTAGAGGCTAAGGAGACTGAAAACAACAAAGATCTTCACACCATCGAAATGGAGAAGATAAATCTCAAAAACTAGCTCATCAAATCATAAAAAATGATATAGAGCTTGCTCTAAAAGCAATAAAGATCAAAGAAACGCTAATCATAGCTGTAAAGCTCGATAAAGGCTCTTTCCAACGAGCTCTAATCCAAAAACGAATAGATCGTATAACTATAAGCAGAGTACAAGATACTTGAGAACGATTTTAGACTGCTGCAAGCTGATAAGTCAAAGCACTAAAAGATAACCACTATCATCAGTGAAGAAAAAGACAACATCAAGAGCGATGTCTCCAAGCTCAAGAAAGAAATAGAGAAGCGAGACCAAAAGGAAGAACAGTATCTCTCGTAGATAAAGAACTTGAAGGAGCAAATCACCAAGACAGAGCTAAGGCTTTCCACAGTAACCAAATAATCCGAAAAGTTCAAGAGCAGCATCTCGTAGTCAGTCAAATCAGTGCTCATTCTGAAGCAAAGCTATCTTGGCATTGACAACGTCTCCCAGAGCAATCTCGAATTCTCGAGGAGCATCCAAAGGTCGAGGGTGCTTAAGAACCAAACCAACGATGTGGTGGTCGGAGTGGAAGAAAACAAGCTAGCCGACCTCATCTAGAACTTCTCGAGAGATAGCCACCAAACCATCGCCATCCTCAATGAGGAGATTAGAAAATTGAAGAAAGAAAAAGACTCACTGGAGAGATAAAACAACAGCCTGAACAACCGACTCAAGGACACACAGGAGGAGCTATCGAAGACGGTGAAGGAGATGAGCAACTAGATAGAAACCATCATAACCAGAACTAATGATGACGCAGAGTAGTACGAGGAGAAGCTCTCCTATCTGGAGAAGG
The DNA here is from genome assembly GCF_008831285.2 of Nymphaea colorata. Classification (NCBI taxonomy): domain Eukaryota; kingdom Viridiplantae; phylum Streptophyta; class Magnoliopsida; order Nymphaeales; family Nymphaeaceae; genus Nymphaea; species Nymphaea colorata. The sequence continues at coordinate 5,009 of NW_022204987.1, forward strand.
AACTCATAAGGAAGGAGAAGGCTCTTGGAGAACTGCTGGGAAACATGCAGGAAATCACCAACATCCACTAAAACGAAAAGTCCTCGCACTAGATCAGCGTGTCTGATCTACTCTCCAAAATAGAGTCGCTCAAGTTCAAAATAGTGGACCTGGAGAGGAAGGACGAAAGCAACCAGCAAGTCTTCCTGAGCCTGTAAGAAAAAATAGCAGAGCTATAGCAGTACAACATGGAGCTAAACAACCAGAATGAAATCCTCAGTGAACAGATCCAGAAAAAGGAGCGAACAATCACAATGAAGACGCAATAAAACTAAGATCTACTTGAGGAACTGTAGACAATGAAGAGGCAAAAGAGCGACCAATCCATAGAGTTGCTTTCTCTCAAGGAGAGCCTATCAGTGTAAAAGGAAAACAACCAACGACTCATCAACGAGCTGAAGTCTGAATAGTCTAAAAATTCGCAGCTAAAGTCATTCCAGAACTAGATCCTGAAGGAAAAGTAGTCTTACCTGAAGAAGGACTTCTAAAAGTCAGAAAAGCTATACTCAGTCGAGGAGAAACTGCAATACACGATGATCGAACTGGCTGAGAGGAATGAATAGCTTTCCAGCAAGGTGAAGACCATCAGCGAGCAAAAGGATAGCCTCAGACAGCTGCAGGTGGAGATAAACAATATCCAGATCATATTGAATGAGACCAAACTCAGCCTCTAGAAGGAAAGGGAAAGAGCCAAAGACAAAGAAAGAAAACATGTGAAAAAGATGCGGAAATATAAAATTTAAACTCAACCATCAAGAAGAATAGCATAAAGTATGAAACACAGCTGAAGAAACTCACAGAAGAGTATGAGTCACTCTCATAGAAGATGAACAAATAGAAGCTATAGCATTCCATTAGATGCCAGGAGTACGAGCTGCAGATAAAATCGCTGAAGGAGAGCGAGAAGAGGATGAATGATCTGAACATTTCATTAGAGGAGCAAATATACTTCTAGAAGCAGACCAACGCCCTCAACAGCTCCAAAATAGAGGAGCTGAAGCAGCAAATCAACCAGCTATAGGTCGAGGAGAACAGGCTCAACACATAGATCACCATCCTCAACGACTAAATCAAAGAAAAAGAGGAAAACTTGTTTGCTCTCTCTGGCAAGTTATACGCCAGTGATAATCGTCTATAGAGCAAGGAGGACGAGTTTAAGCAACGCCTTGAAAAGGTGGAGCTTGACTGGCGCTACAAGATAGAGGAGATTTGCGAAGAATACGAGCACAAGTTGGAGATAATCGAGAGAGAGAAGAACTACGTGAGGAATGGCATGAATGATTTTAATGAAAGCATCGAAAAACTGGAAAGCGAAAAAATAGCATTGAAGATAGACCACGAACGCGAAAAGGAGGCATGGGAATCAAAGGTAAAGAGGCTTGAGGAAGAGAAACTCACTGCACTCATTGAGAAGAACAAGCAAATAGAAAAGCTGAGAGAAGTTATAGAGGATCTGGAAGAGAAGATAAAGAGAAAGGACTTCGAGAGCAAATTGGTCGAGGACGAGAAGAAGAAACTAGAAGAGAAGAATAGAGAGCTCAAGACTTAGCTGCAGAGAGTGGAGTAACGCAAAAATTAGGGCGTTAGGATGCTATAGAAGGAAGTTGATCAGTTGAAGCGCAAGGAAGGACAGCTGAAGCGCTTCAAGGAAGCCCTAAGGAACGGCCAATGGACGACAGAGCGCGAGATAAAGAAGCACATCCAGAACGCAACCAAGAATATGGCAAACCTCACTCCCGAGGCAGCCAAGGGCGAGGTGCTATAGTTGATGCGTGGTCTTGAGGCGGCGATGGTGAAGTTGGCTCTTCCCAACATCGATGATCTGTGAACTATTGTCATTGTGAAACTGCTGGCAGTGTATCTGTGGGTGTGATATAATACCAATTTGGTGGATAGATGGGGAACGCCCTCATGGAGCAGTGCACGGGCGAATCCAGCAAACTGGAAGGATTCAACGGAGAAGCCTCCAACGTGCTCGCCCACCCCACTCCCAAAATGGAAAGGCCGAAGATAGACGCTCCTCCGTAACGCATCCCACCAGTCGAAGCCACATATCAAATGCTCTTGTCATAAAGTAAGCTTTCGTAAGCTAGAATCCTTGGAATACAGTTTATAATCCTAAAAGAGCACATTTACGCCAATTTAGCTTCCTTTTTTTTCAGAATGGGCAATATACATCGGGTGGACCAAGAGCGATAAACCCCACGGGCCAGGACAGCTCTACTTCTCCAATAACGACTACCTCTAGGCCATATTCAAGGACGGCGAGGCCGACTGCTAGGACGGCGTCTTCATCGCCAGCAACGGCGACTCCTACAGGGGGGCCTTCAGCAGGTCCAAGAAGCACGGAGCAGGAGTGATGAAGAGGGGAAAGGACACCATAATTGCCAATTTTGTCGATGGGTTCGCGTAGGGTAGGATTCTGATTATCTAGGAAAGGGAGAGAGGCTGTTCAGCGACGGCAGGATCTACCGGGGGCTCTTCAGGAGGGGCAGGATGGAGGGCAAGGGCATCATCAAACTGCCGAAAACACAGTCTACGAGGGTAACTTTCGAGAGGATATGCGGAACGGCGTGGGCGTGCTGAGGACTGCCAAGTACGAATACTTCGGGCCGTATAAGGAGGACAGGATGGAGGGCAAGGGGACGGTTATCTTCAGCGACGGCTCTAAGTTCGAGGGGTGGTTCCAGGGGGACCGGATCAACGGATACGGAGAGTGGCACCGCCCCAATGCGCCAGTGGAGAAGGGGAATTTCAGTCTGGACTTGCCCAAGTGAACAGGAAGGGGGATTGCTGGTGGTTGGGAGCTTCAGCCGGCATCGAGTGATCGTCAATGCTTCGAGTGGTTTCCAGGATACGCATGCAAATGACGAAACTCCTTCCTTCATGCTGGAGCTTAAAATATAATGATTTACCATATCACTTACACCACCAATCAATCACTCACCTTTTTATTCTTTTATTCTGCAACAGTTTCCGATTTCCTCCCATTTCCCCTTCCCTTATCCTCCTCCCGCCCTGTCTTTCTCAACTGCGCATTTATCCTATGCTCTAACTTTATTATATTTTTATAGCAGTCGATTTTAATCTGATTGTACCCTCCCGAATTTATAATTGTATTCTTACTTAGATCGTATTATAGTACCCCATCCCCGCATGAGTACGACCACCAACTCCACCAAACTCTCACAAAAAACACTCGACTTCAAACAGAAGTACAAGACAGAAGTAACCATCCCCTCATACAGAGATGCCGGTATTGGTACGAACGAGGCTTCTGTCCCTTCAATCAATTCGTATCGATTTTCCGATACCTAGTGCGCCTTCGCCCACGCTGAGGAGGAACTCCGAGGAAAGAGCCAGGTCAACCAGCACTACAAGACCAAGGTCTGTGCGAATTTCAAGAACAATGGCTGCTGCAAGTACGGAGATCGGTGCCAATTCTTGCACCTCCACGAGGCCCCCCTCACCTACAACCGGCCCCAGCCGACCGCTCTTCCCCCTGCGCCGTCCCCCGTGCATGCCCTATCATAAATCGCTGCGGAAACAGATGAGAAAAAGCACCAGAAGGAGCTGAGCATCCTCAGCGAGTACGGTTTGGAGGTTCTGGCGATGTATTTCTGTTGTGATTGAGGAAGAAGGGCCGTTCTGAGCAGTGGCGTTGGTTCTTGGCATAGGGCGTGGACCCATACGAGGCGCAGTCCTTCCGCTGGGACGAGTTCGAACAGCAGTTCGGAGAGTACGACTTCAAGAAGAAACCGAGACTGGGCTCCATGTGATTCATGGTATTTAAAACAAAATAAATTTAAATAAAGTATGCCTAACTCCATTATAATAACTTGCGTACGTTCCCAGCCATCCAATATAACCTATAGAATATTCATCCAAAACAAAATCACCCACAATGAAAAAACAACTCGATTGGTATATCTGCAACTGGTATCATCATTACAAAAATTCCTCATTTCATCCAAGCATCCTCGACCACCTTTCTCGATATTTACTGCCCTATTATTCCCCACACGCTATCGATTGTACCGTTGCTGAAGTTAGCTCCCCGATAAAAATAATATTAAATATAATTTCGCACTGATGAATTTAGTTCAATAAAAGGTGAAGCAGCGCAACGTCACTCCCAACTTCCTCCGATTTAGAAGTACCTCCCAAGCCATAAAGGAAAGAGTACCGCCAACTCCATCGGGAAAAAAATGCAGAAGAGGATAAAGTGGAAACACAGATAACCACCGAACGCACAGAGAGGAGCTCGTCGAAGGCCAGCAGGTGCAGTTTCGATGCCTACGAGAGAAGAGTCCTCCACCTCAGCATCCTCAGTACCTGCTCCTCGATATAGAAAACCAAATCGCTAACAAGTAGCATCCCGATGAGGGCGAAGCCCCGATGGCCCGCAAGAACAACTTGCTGGGCGAGAAGAAGCGCGAGAGCAGTCCGGCCGAGCGTCCAATAAACACTGAGCGTGACTACTAGCGCACGAATAACAACATCCTGCAGAAGTTGCAGGAGAGTAAGAAGCGAAACTCCGCCTCGGGGAAGATAATCGGCAAGGTGAGCAACCGCACTCCCTCCAACCCGAAGCGTTCGGAGTAGTCCCTGTAGAAGGAGGACCAGCGGGCGAAGCAGATGAACGTGGAGCTCATGAACAACCTCATGAAGAACCAGTTCGCTCCCAACTACATCAGCAAGCTCAAGATGAAAAAGATGGAAAACGCAACCGACAAGAAAAAACCCAAAAATACCAAATTGCTCAACCTCATCGTCCCCATCAAGCCCGAAGACGAAATGAATAACTACGAGATCTTCGGGGAACTTGGCAAGGGAGCCTACGGCACCGTCCGCATGGGGCTCGATAAGAGAAACAACTAAAGATAGCAGTGAAGATATACGAGAAAAAGAGAGTGGACGAACCCAATAAGATCAAGAACCTGGAAAGGGAAATCAACATCCTCGCTGAATTGTCCCACCCCACCATCGCCAAACTCATCGACGTCATCGAAACTCAGACCGAACTCTACCTCATCCTCGAGTATGGCGGCGCCAATTCCCTCTACAACTACCTCCTCTCCAAGCCCTAGCACAGACTGCCCGAGGCGTAGGCGAAGCAATTCCTGCTGGTCATCGCGTAGGCGCTGAAGTACCTGCACGACCTTTAGATCGTGCATCGCGACATCAAGGCATAGAACATCCTGATCAACCGCAACCGGCAGTTGAAGCTGATCGATTTCGGTTTCAGTCTGCGGTGCAAGCGCAACGCCACTATCGACACTTTCTGCGGCACTCCTACCTACATGGCTCCCGAAATCGTCTCCAAGGTGGACCACTGTCCGGTCTACACCGACATGTGGTCGCTGGGGATTCTCTTCTACGTGATGCTGCAGGGCAACTACCCCTTCCGCGCCAAGAGCGAAACCGACCTCTTCGAGAAGATCAAGCGCGGCAACTTCGAGTACATCCACAACGACATCTCCAAGGAGAGCAAGAAACTGATCGAAAGCCTGCTCAAGGTGAACCACCTCGAGAGGCTCACCATCCATTAGGTGCTCGCCAAGAGCAAGTGGCTCGCCGACCAGGAATGACGCTCATCATCAATTTTTCACTTATATCAGCATACACGAACAGCCCACTTATATCAGCATACACGAACAGCACAGACATAGAATGCATGCTTCGGGTGGGAAATGGATATGGTGATAGGATGTGCTTATTGATGATGGGGGCATGATCACACTTGTAGGTTCTTGATGAGAGCCACGTTGGCATCGATGCGTTCGATGAGGGTGGCGTTGGAGGTGGGGTGTGCCAGGTAGGCGTTCAGCATTTTTTCGGTCTCCACCTTCAATCCCTTGAGCTCGTTGCACTTGGCGAAGTCCTGCTGCTGGGCTAGGTTGTTGATGAGGTTGTCGATGCGCTTGAAGCTGTTCTTGATCTGCACGAAGTTGGGCTCCACGTAGGCGCACTGGGGGAACGCTGAAGCGCTGTCGCGGATCGGCTTTAGCTTTAGGGGATCGGTCTACCAGTTGTAGTTGTGCAGTTGGCTGACGAACTAATCTCTCTGCTGGTTGTGCACTCTGGCTGCGTTGAGATTCTTGGTCATGTAGCATGAGACCAGATCCAGCGTGTCAGTATCGGCGTAGAGGGTCTTCATATGGTAGGCTTTACCTCGATGGGCTCGATGTTGCGTATCTTGTTTTCGATGGTGGGGAAGTGGAACTCATAGACTTCCTTCTTGACTTCCTTGTCGATGACGCCGAGGATGTTCACCGTCCTCAGGAATTCCTGCTTCACGAAGGCGCCCAGGTTCTTCCCGAAGAGCTCCTCGGTGATCGGGTACTTCTTCTCTGACTTCTTGTCGAAGATGCGCTTCTTCTTTGATTTTTAGAGGTCGTCTTCTACCACGCTGTCACCACTGGGATGCTGGGCTTTGTTGAGCCGCCGCTCAGGATGAAACAGGCCTATTCTTACTGGGGTTTTTGAGCTGGAGGGGGAGGAGGAGGGGGAAGCACCGTTGGCTGAGTCTTAGGGGGATTGTAGACTGGAGCAACTGGCTGCTTGTAGGAGCCGTGAGAGCTTCCGCTGTTGAACTGAGGCTGAGGGGGTGGAGGAGGAGGCGGCAGATCCACTTGTCTGGGAGGTGGAGGAGGCAAGTTAGCAGGAGGAGGCGGGGGAGGAGGTGGGAGGTTGATTGCGGGGGGTGGAGGCGGGAGATTAATGGTGGGAGGCGGTGGAGGAGGCACGTACTTGGGCTGAGCAGGAGGAGTGGGAAGATTGATGGGAGGAGGAGTCTGGTTGAAGGAGGGGGGTGGTGGTGGAGGCGGCAGGTTGATTGCGTTGAAGTTGGGAGGAGGTGGCAAGTTCATAGGAGGGGGCGGAGGTGGTGGCAGTGGCAAGTTGAGTGGTGGGAGTGGAAGATTAGGCATGGGGGGAGGAGGCGGTGGCAGTGGCAGGTTGAGATTGCCTGGTAGTGAGGGAGGGGGCAGGGGAGGCGGGAGGTTGCCGGGCGATCCACCTGAATTAATGTTCATGGCGTTGGTATTGGGTCCCTTCCCAAACTGTTGCTCGAGCATGGCCTTGGCGTTTTTGAAGCCCTGCTGGTCGCCCTTGATTTCCTCCTTCTTGACCTCCACAACCGGTTCGTTCTTTTTGCCGAAGAGTTCCTCGAGCATCTTCTTATTCTGGTTGAAGTTCTCGCCATGGCCTTCGGCTTTGGGCTTGGCTGGCTGTTGCGGTTTTTCTGGTTCTGGGTCATCGACTCCGAGCTTCTGCTTGCGGCGTTTGATGGCCTATAGCAGCTCCTGGTTCATATCTAACTAAATTATAATACCCTCATCGCCATACTACACCTGCTACGCCAGTAAACTATCGTATCCTCATAGGGAAATATGAAATCAAGATCGATGCAAAATGGACAATTAGTAATGGAATGATGGGAGAAGGATTTAGTGATGATTATGGGGATTTAGATGGAATGGATTGATATGATATGGTGTATATGTGGGACAGTTAGTGTTGGTAAGCTTGATCACATATAATTTAATCCATATTTCTCTTAGTCTTCTTTTCCTTCATTTTAAAAAGGATAAAACGAGTAACCATAGCATGCATTAAATCATTTGCTTCGTCCACACCGATGCTCATTATCTTAAAATTGGTCAATTATACTCATTTCTAACTTTCTTTTACCTTCTTATTGCTTCTGTAGCTTCCAAAGGCCATTCGCAATCATGTATTCTTATCTCCTTATCTGACAGCCGTTGATTGTCTCGATCAATCGTCTATTTGACCGTCCAGCCATAATTTTTATGAAGATTAAAAAGTCTCTGCATTGAGTTAGGTTCGGTGTATACTAAAAAATAGCGAATCTGGTCAAAACCCACAAAAAGCAGTTTATGGTGTTTGTCCTTCGGGTGCAAGTTTGGCTATTATTTGAAGCGGGAGGACAGGATGATTGAGTAGCTTAAAAAGTAACATATCTTTGAATGTTTCATCAATCCTATACTCATATTTAATTCTAACTTCCACCACCACCAACAACTAAACCACCCTTTCTTTCGCATTGGGTCGATGCCCTGGCACTAATCTTCCAACTCTGCCCGTACTGACTTGACTAAAAGGTGCGTGGAGGGAAGTACTTATACAAATTAATTGATTGTGGGTGAGTTATATCATTTTATGAAGCTATCCAACCTCATCTCCTCCACTCTCCGCCTCAGAGCCGGCTTCTCTGAGTACGTGCCTCCCCCCTACCGAGGCAGATCCTACCAAGACGTTCGCAGGGACGAGGCCTTCATTGCCCCCGTCTACACTCACTACTACAAAGACCCATTCATGCCCGTCGCAGGCCACAAGGAGTTTCTCTACGACGCGGAGGGAAAAGCCTACATCGACCTTATTGGTGGCATTTCCTGCATGAACATTGGCCATTCGCACCCCCGCATCACTGCCATCTACGAGCAGGAGAAGGAGAAGCTGCTCAACCTCTCCTCTTACTACACCCACGCCTACCAGGGCGAGTACGCTCGCAAGCTCTGCGAGGAATTGGGAAACGACCTTGACACAGTTTTCTTCTTTAACTCTGGCAGTGAGTCCAATGACTTCGCCTACAATCTTGCCAAGGCATACACCAGGAACAATACGGTGGTTGCTCTCAGGAATGGATATCACGGCACAGCAGGTAACGCATACAACTTGACCAGCATTGGCACATGGACGACCCCTCTTGCCAAAGGAAATGCTCTTGAGAGACTAGCCTGGCCTAACTTCTACCGTAATGCCCACACCACCGTCGAATCCCTCCTCAAAGACGCCTAGGAGCAGCTGGACAGCAGCACAAATGGAAAGATTGCTGGCCTGTGGGTCGAGCCAGTGATGGGAGCCGGCGGAATCATCCCCCTGCAGCATTCTTACATCCAGCCTCTTTACCACAAGGTCAAGCAGATGGGAGGGCTTTTCATTGCGGACGAGGTGCAGACTGGATTCGGCAGGATCGGCAAGGAAACTTGGGGATTCAAGTGGCTCGGTGTCAAGCCAGACATTGTCATTATGGCTAAGGCAATCGGAAACGGTACTCCTTTCTCGGCAGTGGCGACCAGGAGATAAATCGCAGAGTCTCTTTCCCACGACTATTTCCCCACTTTCGCTGGTGGTCCTCTCGAGTGCAGGCTGGGCATGGAGGTGCTCGACATCCTCAAGGACGAAAAGCTGGCCGACCACGCCGAAGTGATCGGTGTCACGCTGCAATCTGAATTCAGAAGAATCGCGCAGAACAGTCCCATTTTGGGCGACGTGAGAGGCAAGGGCATGCTGATCGCTGTCTAGTTCGTGAAGGACAAGCAGAGCAAGGTGCCTAATCTTGAGGCTCTTTCCTACGTGTTTGAGAAGGGAAGAGATCAAGGAGTTTTGTTCGGAAAGGGAGGCCACAAGGGACACCTGATCCGAGTGCTTGGTCCTCTCTGCCTGTCCCATACCAGCGCGCAAAAGGCAGTGAATGTCTTCTAGAGCATCATTAAGAGCATGTGACGAATTGATTCACCTCAAACAATATTAATAACTCGAATTCTACCAGAAAATAGTAACAGTTTAGAAGTTTTTTTAATTGTACGCATGCATGCATAATAAATGAACTGATTGTGTTACGATTGACACATTAAGATGAAATGACAGATCATCAATCTTATTGTTATTATTCAAAATTCCATCGATTTTACTCTTTGCGTTAGTTACTCATACAGATTGCGATTGGCCATACACTAAAACTGCATCTTTTGCAAAGATCCGAAAAGTCCCTTCCTCATCTTCCAGTTCTCGATCTGCTTCAGCCTGTCCCTGATATCGTTTCCTTCCAAAGCCATTTCCTCAGTCCTTCTCAAGATGTCGGCATTCAGGTAATTATATCTTGATTTTTCATAAGTTTCCACTATGTGCTTGCCCTGGATGGCTAGAGCTTTCAATTCCTTGCGAAAGTTGCCTCCTTCCGTGAACAGCCGGTAGTATTTCTTGTAGAGGCGTTGCGGAGGGACATCGTTGAGAAGTTTATCGAAGAGGGCGAGGATGTCCTGCTCGTGCTTCATGCTGTAGGTGAAGTTGGTGACCTTGTTCTTGAAGTGCATGTTGCCTTCCTTCCTGATGATCTGGCACACCCTCAGCAGGCAGTCGCAGCAATGCATGAACTCTATTTCGTCCAGATCCTTCTCCACCTGCCTCACGCTGGTCGGCTCGGTCTCCACCGCCATTATCTGGTTCAGACGCACCTCCATGCGCTCGGCCAGGTTGGCGTCCCGCTACTTTTTCGGTCGCATCTTCTCCTTGAATTAAAGCTACTGGATGTGGAGGTCGTTGAGATTGATCTTCAGCTTCAATAGATTGCGGAACCTATCTTCCTTCAGCAGTTCCTCGCGAGTCTTGATGGAATACACTTTGAACGGTTTGGGCGGAGTGGGCTATGGAGCTTTGTTGGGGGAAGGAGGGTGGGGAGTGAGGGGAGCGTGGGTAGGCTATTGGAGTGCTGTTTGATGTGGTGGTTGGTGAGGATGAGGCTCTTCCTTCTTATCTTCTCCTCGTCGTACATGCGAGAGTTAAATTAGCAATAAAATCGACTTTACTCAGAAAACATGGTATAACTGCATCAAGGGTATTCGTTGTGGTGATGGTGGAGGATTTAGATATGGTCAATGGACGCAATTATATCATAATAATTCCCATATATTTTGATGCTAATTCATTTGGTAAAGCCTTTCCTTCCTATTTCCTTCTATCCAAGATAGAAATAAATGTATTTTTAAACTCTAGAATGCTTATCCAAAAATATACAATCTCTTTCCAGTCACAGTACCATACCTAAACCATTCCGTTTACATCTATCTTCTCTATTCTCGCTCTTTCCCTATCTTTTATATATTTTCTGTTGCAGATGATCGGATTTACGCCTGCCATTATTCGGTCGGATGAATCGTAATATGAGAATTCGATATTCAAAATACTATTCAACAAATCCGCACAGATGGGGAACATTTGCTCAGTCAACGACATCGAAAAAACGCCCATCGAATGCCCGCACAAGAAACCCCACAAAAAGGGACACCCCCGCTCCGCTATAAAAACAGAAATCAACCAGGATTACGGTATCAGTCCATCTATAAAGCCTGCAAGCTCTGCCAGTAGCTCAGGGAAATGCGAGGAGCCAACCAAGACGCCAGACTGGAACGCCTCTCACAGGTCTCCCTTACCTCGCAAGACGTCGAAAGCGAAATGCCTCTGGAGTCCGCGAAAAAGTTGAAAGTGATCAAGACGCCCAAGAAAACCATCAATGACTTTGAAGTGGTCCGCGGGCTAGGCAAGGGCGCCTTTGGAAGAGTGTATCTCATCAAGGAACGCGAAAGCTCAGATCCAATACCGTAAAAGATGGATATTTTGAACATCAACGTCGGCGAGTTCCAAGACTAGGAGCATGAGGTTCCTGAGTAGGTGACTTTCGAACGCAAGCAGGATAGTGTATCTTCCATCAGGTCCCAGGAGCAGAAGGAAAACAAGGATAGCAGCAATAGCAACATCGCCATTGATTAATCCCCCAGGCTCAAGCAGAACTACTCAAAGCTTTCAGAGAAAAATCCATAAAGTGCAAGCAAGATCTTCACTTCACCTCGATTCTACGCGTTGAAGATACTCAAAAAGAGCGAAATCAACTCTGAGCAGGAAAAGAAGCAGGCAATTTCATAACGCAATATCTTGGAGTCTATGGATCATCCCTTCATTGTGAAATTGCATTATGCTTTCCAAACCAAATCCAGACTCTTCCTCATCGTTGATCTGCTTGCAGGAGTATGAATTTGCTGATTTAGGGATAGCTTTTCTACTTGCTACGCAAAATGAGGAAATTCTAAGAGGAAATGGCTCGCTTCTATGCTGCTGAGATTCTGCTGGCCTTGGAGTATCTGCACAGCAAGAGCATCATATACCGTGACCTTAAGCCAGAAAACATCCTGCTTGATGCTGACGGTCACATCAAGATAACTGATTTCGGCTTTCGAAGATGATGTACAGTTCAAACCAGAAAACTTACAGTCTCTGTGGGACTCCAGAGTACATAGCTCCTGAGGTTATCATCGGAGGAGGCTACACGCAAGCTGCGACTGGTTCAGCTACGTACCTATTTGATTGATAAAGGGATCACTAGTTTACGACATGCTGACTGGTCGGCCTCCCTTCCTCAACAGCAACAAAAACACAATGCTCAAGAACCTTGTGACCAATCCCGTCCCTCTCCCTTACTACCTTCTGACAATGCCAAGTCCCTCCTCAATGGCCTCTTCAAGATCAAGCCATAGGAGCGTCTCGGCTTCAGAGGTGGAGCATAGGCCATAAAGAAGCATAAATTCTTCGCTGGCATCAACTGGAACGATCTACTGAACAAGAGGATAAAGGCGCCTGTGACCTTCACCGAGCAACTGAAGGTCTAAAGCTAATAGCTCTACATAAACAACAACGGATTCGAGAACTGGAGCAGTTGGCAAATGAACATGGAGAGTCCAACCGTCAAGAAGACCAAGGAGAGCAAGGGGCATTTCGAAGGCTTCACCTACGAGAATTGCGAACTTGAGTACGAGTTCGATGAAACCCCCACTGCATACAAAACATAGAGTGAAAACTCTTACTTTGTGTATATAGTTTCCCCTCCTAATATATCAATACGACCAGATACGGCTCGGCTGAAGAGAAGGGCGGATGATGGGTATGGGCGGATGGGAAGGGGATGGATGGATGGATATGGCGATGTTGTAAAATATTTGGTTTGAATTATAATAAGGATGGAGGAGGGAGAAACCTCCAATTTGAACTACGGCTGCTCTACTGCATCTACCTGCCCACTTCGCTCTACTACGCTCTGATGGTCATCAACGACTACCCCAGCAACCTCGTCTTCTTCGTCACGCTGCTCACCCTCACCTCGGCCTGCAGATCGCACCACCGGAAATTGCTTGTCCTGCAAGCCATAATCACGTTCGCGGATCTTGCCATCAAGGTCTTGTCCTCGCTGCAGGTGGTCACCCTTAGCAGCGACGTGGCTGTTCTCGACGACCATATCGTGAAGATGATGCTTGCGTTGTCCCCCTAAGCTGTGGACGTATCGACGCTGGCCTATCTCGCGATGGTTCTGTTCAGCTGGGCGCTTCCCTTCGCCTACCAGTAATAGCAGGAGAACGGAAAATCTCTGGACTACTATTTGTTCCTCCAGTCGATTTCCAACCTGCTCGATTTCATCACTCCCGTCCTCATCTACGCCCTAGGCTTCACCAAGCTATCCTCCAAGTCGTTTAGAGAGTGGATTTAGGAGCTCGGACCGTAACTAAACTGAGCAATTTCGACATGTTCGAGCAGTGGCTTGGAGTCTCATCACGGCCTCTTCCTTATCCTCCATAAAAGGAAGTAATATTTACGGAAATTCTTAACCGTGATGATCCTTGGGCTGATCATCCGGGATCACCACATAAAGGTATACTACCCAGAAATCAGTCTGTACAATTTGAGACCGATCTACATCAATGCCATCAAGATATCGATTGTTCTCTTCTTTCGAGTCCACAACCAGACCTCACATATCAGATAGAGGAAGCTCGTAGATGGATGAAAGGGAAAGTAGCAGGCAAAGCAGTTACAAACGCTATACTCTCAAAAGAAAAATGACTCTGAAGGCGTAGAGAAACCATCTCTTTATCCTAGTCCTTATCCTCTTCACTATCTTACGCTCATCCTCACAATGGACTCGGAAACATCATCGTAATAATCGGAATTTTTCTAAATTTGCCAAACTACAGGTAAACTTCCTTCCGCCGATGCATAGGAGTGGGCATAACTTTGAGTTTCTTGCTTCAGCCCAACCAGTTCATTTATTTCATCTTCCTATACGTTGCCAGGTACATTTCATCCCACGATCATGTCTTTGAGAAGAAAAACTGGTGGATTTTCATATAATTAGGTCGTATCATCATACTCCTCAGCAAGGTTTCAGTCCTTAACTTCCTAATTGGTTTGTTTCAAAGCGAAGTATTGGTGCTTTTTACCATTATCTTCCGGACAGCTTGCAGTTTTTTCCAGTATATTCTCGTATTTATGGGAACAGAAGACAACTATATTACTATGTCCAATACTTTATCCCCAATTCCGTGGTGACTGACGCACTCTATGGACTCATTTCATCTTCTTGAAGATGTATTCACAATCAAGGACTCAGAAATTCGCAGGGACTGACATTACAGACATCTTTAGATAATATCCTTTCATCAATTACTTGAAAAAGCTTTGAAGATTCTGAAGATTTTCCATTGGATCGCATATATTGTCATATCTCTTATGATTCTCAATAGCCAGCCTTCTCTCTTTACTCTGATGAGAGTGACTCCTTTGCTGCTGGCCTTTGTTATAGGCATATTTTAATCCCATCGCTCATAGTGGACGCAACGCATATGGACTTGGAACTTTACACGTCCTTTAGCATAGCTTTTGTCAAATATTTCTATCTGCTTTCCAAATACTAAAACTTATCCCTTTGGCTGGTCACAATCCTCTAGCCGTTGCAAAATAACTATGAATTCATCGGTCTTTCTCCTCCCGACCACTCCTACCTGTGGATTTCGTTTGCTCCTGATTTCTTGGTCATCGTGATCAATGCAATCGTGCTTTTCCTGTTCAAGATATAGCTATCAGAAGTGAATTATAACCTGCAGAAGGAACGCATTCTCCAGGAAGCGCATCTAGAGACCAGGCTGCTGGAAGCTGAAGATGAGAAGGAGAAGAATATACACTATCTATACAAAAATTACATCAAATCCATTGAGTTTAAGTTCAAAGAGTCATCAAGTTCAGGCCCGTTTTGACTGACTTCATCGTAGACATATGCCTTTCTTGCTATCTTGTCGTCTTCTATTTGTTTCCTCGATAAAGGTATTCCATTTCTTCCCTCGCATACTTGTAGCTTTTTATGTTGGGTATGTACGTCAGGATGGAAAGCACACCTGCAATTACCTTTTCAGTTCTCTCATCGCTATCAGCAGCATGACCTTCTCATTCTCTACATCACTTACTTCCTAGCCATGATCTTCGGAACAGAGAACAATTATAATTAGCCATCATTCTCTCCAAATACTTCGTACTTGTTATTGCTGTCATTTTCAACTAAACTAACTAAGCTTTGAGGAAATTCTACAACGAAAATAAGATAATAAAAAGAATTAATATTCGTTTTTGGCTTTTCAGCTGCTTGCGCCGATGATTCCCAACGAAAAACTGAAGAAATAAGTATTAATTCTCTATATTCATCTATTCAAAGTTCTCACGATTGCCTTCTACCTAACAAGACTGGTCTATGGTTCTCGTTAAATCCAGATAATTTAGCTCGGAGGTATCGTGATCTGCTAATAGTCTACGGGATGGTAATGAACGTAAAGGAAGTTTACAAAAGTTACTGGATTTACTGTCTGCTTGCCTCAATAATGGCTTCTCTGTGGCAAGGCTACTATGAATCCTTTATATGTTGGCGTTTGCAAGGATATAATATATGCTAATCGAAGAGTTTAATTTGCTGATTTTCATTTAGAAGTATGGAGTGACCAACAAGACCTCTAACGATGAGATGAGGAAACGAGTAGAAGAAGTATAGTTTAAGTTTGGCTCTTAGAATAGATTGTAAGCCATTTCGGAAGTGAGAGAGGTTAGATAGAAGTCAAGTTATATGAGCTTCGGTTAAGAAGAGATCATTTGGAGATAGCAAAACGCTTATGCCACTATAGTTTGGATCTTGCCTCTTCTTTGCCTTATCCTGATCATAATGGGAGTGCTTTTCTATCAGAAGGGCATAACTGGATTTGTTCTTTTCATCATTACGCTGGCTGGCATTTTGAATTGTTTGCTGGACTTCTTCTAATGGTCTATTTCCAGTGTTTTCACCTAAAGAGTCATCAAGGTATCACTATCATTGTTATTTACCTTTCTGGAAGCCACATATACAATTAGTTTTTCTTCAAAAACGCTTCGCATGCCACTTTTGATAACAATATCGGAATTTTCTTCATGCTTGTTGGCATCTTGGGGTATTTCTATCTGGCGCAGTATAAGGACTAAAAGAATATAAATAAAGATTACGAGTATAGCTATTTGATTGACTTCAGCGCAAGAGAAGCAGGAAGCGATTGCATACTGGAAAAAGAAATGTGATATTGTGAGTGAGCTTGGAAGCCAAATCCATAATGAGAAGAAAATTCCAGTCTCCGCAAGATATTCCAGCATAAAGAAAATTTAGGAATAAAAGTGGAGCATTTATCTCAAGAACTGAAGGAAAATTGCTCCATAGAAGGTCCAGGTTTGAAAATTTGGAAAGATAGAGGACATTGAAGAGGAAAAAGTGTTTAAAAAGGAATAATTCGAAGTGTATTCTAACATGCTGACATTTATGAGTTTGGAAGACCTTCAATATTGCTACCTAAACCTCAACAACTACTGCAAGGGTGACTTTGGAGCCGAAAGCGATATCACATAGACAACATCTAGGCTAAAGGAGTGGGTCATTGAAAATTTTTAGAACTCATTTTACGAGACTTTGAACAAATGGTAAAAATACCAATACTTTGCTGCTCTTAAGAAAGAAGATAAGTTCGCTACGCTTGAGAAGATAGAGAGGAAATGGAAAAAGCAGAGAAGAGGCTTTTGAATATTAAAATGAAGGCAAACTCTAGCAGGCTTCATCAGAAAATATTGTATCAGATATCGTCATCCCTACAATAAAACCTGAATAATATGAGTTTTAAGACCCCATGGAAAAATACATGAGGGATTCCTTGAGCTTGAAGGGAAAAAACTCATAAAATCGATCAGTAGATTTCGGTTTGTGAGAGACTATTGCAGTTAAAGGATCGACTTGAGATTGGGAGAGCTGAACTGGCTGGCTCGGAAAATAGTTCAGAATATTTAAATTTTAGGCCTTATGCAACAGCTGGTTGGAATTTCTTCGGAGGAGTCTATACGATACCGACTAACATTGCTATCTTTTCATGGGCGATCGTGCTTTAGACGAAAACAACTGTTATCTTCTGGCTTTTCCTGCTTATCTACTCTTCACAATCCTCGGGATTAAGCTGCTGTTGGTCTATCTGCCCAAACATTTCTTCATCAACTTCCTCTTCTACTATAATCCCAACGACTATTTCTACTAATTTATACTGATCTTTGTCTGTGCAGCATAGATTGTTTTCCTGAAACTGGGAGGAACTTCCGAAGTGAGATATTCGCAAAGATAAAGCATTTTTGATGCATTCTATCGTAACCTATTGAATCAAGCTTCCAAAGGCCAAAGAAAACCAAAGTAATCATAGTTTTTGGAGATCTACAAACACCTAAAAAGTGAAAATAGGTATTCATTCATCCATCGTGTGTTTGCAAAGGGAAGGCTAAAGCCAGGCAAAGACTTATACCCTCTGCTTGCATAGTCCAAGTCATTATTCTCCTTTACATTTTCTTCTTCTACGATATGATGTATTCTAATCTAAAAACAACCGCAAATCGTTAGGTGAAATCCTGACAGTGACCCAATTCTCAAAGAACATGATCGTTGCCCTATTCTTTCAGGCTTTGATCATGGTGGCAGACAGGATAATCGTTTCACTTAACTTGATCGATAGCCTCAATCAGAAACTATAGAACTTTTTTGTGAATATTGCCTTTTCGAATGAGTTGAAATATGATCCGCTAACAGAGACTTAGATGCAAAAATTGAACCGTTTCGATTATTTGCTCATAATAAAATACATTTTTCACGTTCTGTTGCTATTTGCATTCAATTTCTTCGTATATTTCTACATTCCATCTGGAGGATTACAGAAGAGCATCATTCCCTAATGCTAGAATACAGTCTGTGGCAAATCCTACACTTTCTTGTCCATCTTTCTCTTGCTCTATCTGATATACTTTGTCATATCTGGCCTCCAGATCAAGCACGGATTCAACCGCAACAAATGCAGAAACACTTTGATGTAGAGATACAACTGGGTGGATTACTATATCTACATGTTTTTCACCGGCATTCCCTTCCTGTGGTAGTTCAAAAAGATATCAGATGGACCATAACTGCCACTGCTCTTCCGCTTTTCCACTGGATGAAATTCGAAGACATCAATGCAAGAATGTACCAATCTAAATGCTAGTCATAAATCCTGAAGATAAAGCCTCTCGGCAAAGGGCCATGGTATAAGTATTTGATGGGTCCACCTGGTTTCTCTTCATCCTTGGCCTCGTCTTCTCGCCGATCATCATGTATTCCAGCTTCAATCCTTCGCAGTGCAAGACAACATCCTGGCGGCTTCAGTGAAGCTTCAGCTTGTCATGGATAAATACGTGTATTATAACTTCTTCTAGACTTCCCATACCAACATCATCAGTGATTAGTCCATGTAGGCTACAACAAGAAGATACTTGGATTTTTCGATAGGGCGAACATGTATAAGATAGAAGCCAGTAGCTATCCTGATCAGATATTTATGCTCTCAGAACCAGCTGTGATGCAATTGTCAGAACACATACGAAAGACATACCAAAAAGTGATGAATCATCAATTTTAGCTGAAGCTGTCGTGAGTGTAACGTAAAAGTAGGGAGGAGAATCTACAATTGAATGGGGTAACAAATATCTAAACAATACTGAGCTGCAAGGCCTTTAAAAGGCAATGCACAGCAATGGGACTCTTTAAATCTCTAACTTTTACAGTCCATTCCCTGGAGAATTAAACAACCAGACCATATACCTCACCAACCGAATAAATGGAGAGTATTATGAGTTGTAGACTAACCGGCTTCGCAGATAAAACGATGGAAAAATCTTACCAAAAAAAGGCTTTTTATCTTCTACAAAAGTTCAGTGAAGTATAAGGTGGCAATAGGGTTGCTCACATTCTATTTGACTTACGTCGTGCTCATAAATAGTCTCTTCCGCATGTACCTAACGGGCGGAATATAAAACATAATCTTCTAGGGCTGCTAGCTTCAAAAAATTCTCTTCATTTGCGAGGCAGTCCGAAGCGCAAGGATCTTATAAAACTTCTACCAATAATAATACCTTTACTTTTCATTGGTGGACCTGATGAGATACCCTCGGATGATAAAGGACATCGCTGACGACTTCAGCAATTTGCGCAAGGACAAGAATAGTTGAATCATATAACAGTAATGATACTTTATATCACCATACTTCATGCGAATCAATATCTATTAGATCAGTAGAGGTTCTTCTGGATCAGGAACCGGCGAAGAGCCAGGATCTGGTAGACTCCGCTCACGATGATCACGAAACATTCGATGAGAGTGATAGTCACGATCCTCTTGCCCTTGTGCAGACTCAAATCGACCAGCTTGTCCTCGAGCTATCTCTCCTTCTTTTGGTTCTGGATCGTGTTGACGTTCATTTCCCTCATCTTCGTGGCAGTCTCGTAGAGGATCTTCAAGTTCTATTCGTTGGCCAGTTCCTTGGGGATTTACACCTTGCCAATGCTATCCTCGAAGTGTTCCTCGGCCTTGAAGCCCATGAAAATCACGTCGTGAGGTCCAAAGGTCCTCTGGGTGACGAATTCGACGCACAGAGAGTAGATACGTCTTGATCGTAAGGATTGTACTGCTTTGGAGGAAGAAATTGTTGCGGAAGGTCTTGTTGTCGTCCACGTATAGGGTCTCTTCGATTTCTCTTGTTTTTTAGTTAATGAGGATGATTTTGAATCTTTCCCCCTATTGCTTGCTTCCGATAGCTGGGAAGATGGCTTCCACTTTGATGGGCTTGGTAGATTGATGCATACATCGAATGATGAGATGAGGACTGTGCATGTGGGCGAGTTTGCTTTCAGGATGAACTAAACAGAGGTGGTGAGAGCGGCAAATAAAGCGAGGAAAGTTGCGATGGTTATGGCCTTTGCTGTCATGTGCTATGTTGTATCAAATAAAACATATCATTAGAATCACACGCTTTTAATCATCAGACATTTGACTTAAATTAGTACCGAAAAAGCAGGAAAGGATTCAATGGAAAATGATATATGGTTGTGCTGTGTGAGGGTGTTAAAAATGAGATCATTCCATATACTTAATGGAGTAGTAGGCGTTGAAGTCGAGACGAGCTAATAACGCTTTCAGGTTGGATATCTTGGACTTTCCTTCTCTTCTCAGCTGCAGGTATAGGCTCTTGAAGGTGGTATCGAAGCAGGACCTTACTTCCCGCAGATCCTTGTATGACTTGTTGAGGCCGAAATCATGCTAATACGATGCTTCGCCTGTCATTCCGCGCTGGAACTGCATCCTCTCTTCGGCATATTTGATCTTTTCATAGTACTAATCGAAGTTTTCCTGCAGTCTGTTGTAGACTATCTTGAAATTGCTGATAGCGGTGTAGATGCTGTTCAAAGAGATCTGTATATTCTTCTCCTCGGCGTGCAGAATGCGATCTCCAGGATTTCCAGTTGAAACTGGCTGTGTTTCTTCAGTATCTAGTCGAAGTTCTTTGCCTCGTCGATTTCCTTCCAAAAGATATCCCACCTGGATTCGATCGTGACCATGAGGTAGCTATCTAAGCTGTTGATTACCTTCTGAGGTTGGTGATGGCATGGGACATTTCGTTTTGGAGGATGTAGGCGAAGTGGAATATGGAGTGAAGTTTCCTGTTGCGTACGCCAACGATCTGGCAGGATTGCCTGCGAGCGAGCGAACGCCAGATCATTTTGAGAATCTCCTAACTTGCTTCAATTTCCACAGAAGGTGGAAGATCTTCTGGTAGCTGAGCATCACCTCAGGCGAAAATAGAACTCGCAGTGGCTCGATGCCGTCCAGAGAGTAGTGGAAATTGAAGCAATCCCAGCATTACACTGCATTGCTAAATTACACTTCTTCGCAAGCAGTCTGTCGAGGATGTTGTTCTTGAATGACCTCGTTTGTGCGGCAGTGCGAAGTCCACGAAGCACTTGGCAATCGCATCTGAGATGTAGCCATCGAGAGTCAGTTCGCTAACCTAATGCTTCTTCAACGATAGTTTTTCCTTAAGGTTGTCGTATAGGTGCTGGATAAAGTCTCCGTTTCCGCACAGGAAGAAGTCCCTCATCGATTTTAGGTGGTACTTTAGGTGGAATTGGCTGAACAGAGTCTAGACTAGCGCAGTGCTGATCTATTGGTGGGCTGTAGTCAGCCATCCCGTGAAGGTAGCAGAGACGAATGCTTATAGGCAGTCGGTATCTGTTCCCTCTGGCTTCTCCACTGTGATGAAGGCAGTCTTGACGTTGTAGTAGACTTTGCACTTGTTTTGCAGGAAGTATATTGATTTCCAGCGCTGAAGATCATCTCGGCAGCCTGTCCCTCCAAGATGCTGGGGATGTTCTCGCAATGAGCTTGAACCTTTACTTCCACTCTCGCCCTCCTCCAGTTTTATATTCTCCCAAATGAAGAACTCATTCTCGGTGTCTTCCAGCTGTCCCAGGTAGACCCAGCTGTGAATATAGTTCAGCAGCGGCTTGAGGATCTACGACAGCATCCTGTTGAGGAGTTTGTTGACTTCGGTGAGGCCGTTCGGCCGGTACGAGTTGATGATGGATATGACGTGGCTTCCGTTGAATGGGTCCACTGCCTACAGGATCACCGCTAGCCACCTCAGGATCTGTTCGGGAAGGAAGGACTAAATCTCCAGCCGCCGCAGGGTCAGCTTGTTTGCTACAAAAGTTCCTCCATTTTGGCGATCCAGAAGTAGAATTGCTTCAGCTATTGGTGGACGGCCTGCTTGAGAGCCTTCCGGACCGACCCTCCCTTCTAGGAGAATCCCGCTATCTTCTTGTGCAGCCACCCCAGCTCGCCAATCTCGCTAACCGTCGTCTTCACAGCCAGGCCCACATCAAGCGAGCTCTTAGTCGATACTCTCCATTCTCTTCCCCATTTACGCAGAGGTGATATTGGTGAACACAAAAAGGAGTTGTTTTACCAGATCCATCTCTGAGACTGCATGCTCGATGCTGCCTCTATACCTGACGAATCTCAAGGTTTCTTCTGCTGTTTGGTCGGTTGCGGCGGTACTTTCAGATCTATTTATGCTGTACTGTGATTATTTGCATCGAGGGTGAGGTTGCGGCGGAAGAGGTTGGAGATGTCTTGATCCTACACTGCGTACCTTATTCGCTGCTGTTTATTTCTGACAATTTGAGAAGTGTCTCCAGGATTTCCCTCCTGTGCGAAATGGCGCCATTCTGCAGGAACTCCTCCGCCACCGCCGAACACTTAACAGCCGACTGTTTATCACCAATGGCCTCCACCTAAATTATTCAAAAAGTATCTTTGACGTGATTTTTTATATCAATTCCTACGGTGTATCCCTTGGGGATCTCGTTGGTTCATTTCTTATGATCTGGTTGCACTTGTTTTGTAATTTCTCTTTGAGTTCCTGCGTGTGATTATCGTGTAAGATTCTAATGATGCGATTGATTTCGTTGCGGACAGTCTGTGGTGTGTGTTCCATCAGTTCAAATATCATTATAGTGAATACCGAAATAGCGAAGGCGATGCATACGCATATTAAAAATCAAATTATTCATTCACTCATTCGCCAATGAATTCTCCTCGAAGACCTACTAGCCCAGCAGTCGCTCCTGCAGGAAAGTGGCCCGTCGCTACTAGTTCTCCTTCCGCTACCTGTACCAACTGTACAGACGCTGGATCCCCTTCGGCAGGAAGTAGAAAATGCAACCGATCCACACCAGCGGGTTCGCCAACGTTCCCAATATTATCGATACCATTACGATCCAAAACTTCTTGCAGAAACCGTCCGGATAGAGACAGTTCCAGAAGACGTTACCGATGAGGACTGGCCCGCAGGCCACCATGGCCACTGGCAGGATCACCGGAATCCCGATGATGAAGAGGAAGAGCAGTCCCACCCTGAGCAGGACGATCTTGCACTTGCCCCAGTCGTCCCTGGGCCGGTCCTGCAGTCCGGGGCATCCGAAGGGATTGAGGGCGCTGAAGTGGGCGGTGGAGTAGTCGCTGCCGCAGAGCCAGCACCACTCGAAGTGGCAGATGGAGCAGGTCATGTGGTTGCAGCCTGCGATTTTCTCCACCAGGCCCTGGCACTTCTTGCACTTCTGGATGTCAGAGGCGTTCTCCCAGTCCTCTATCTGCTTCCTGAAGGCGCCCTCGCAGCTGGAACGCGGGTGGGCCTACCTGTTGCACTTGTTGCAGATTTCTGTTGCGCACTTGGGGCATTTGCTTGTCTTTTTGTTGGTATTGGTGCTGACGACTACCGAGCACTTGGGATTGGGGCACCACTTGAGGTTGGGACTCTTCTGGATCTCCAGGTTTCGGATGAAGAGGCGGTACTTGTTGAAGGTGGGGACGTCGGTGAGGTCGCGGATGAGGTCGGGCGCCAGGAGGACGCCGCAGTGCGGGCAGGAGATCTTTTCCACTCTCATGTTGCTGATCTTGCATAGGGGGCGGATTTACCTCTTCCCTGATGTAGCTGCCCATGCACTGCAGGCAAATGTTGTGCATTTCGTCCTTAATTTAAAGCATGTCGCTCTTGGGAAACTCGATGTAGCAAATCTCGCAAGTCTCTCTCTCCTGGAAGGCTTCAGGCTCGTCCATGTCCGATACCTCGCCGATCATATCTTCCCTGTCTCTCTATATCTACTCGTTCACCCGGATGACGCTTACCTATATATGGTGACTGGATGGTTCTTCGCAGACGCGGCAGGCCTATGGTCTTTCGTGGTGGGGGATGAAGGCGTGGTTGATGGTTCCGTGGTCGTTGGTGAGGAAGAGGTTGAGGGCCTAGGTGTATGGGTGGGTACTTCATTGATGTTGGTGGGCGCATGAATTCTGAGGAGGAGGTAGGCGAGTTCTGCGTCGATGTTCATGTCGTTGATGAGGTAGGCTGCGAGTTCGTTTTGCCGTTTTTTGTGGAAGGAGCTGCGGAGGGAGGATCTGATGCTGTGATTTTACATTCAAGAATTATTTATGCCTCACAGAATGACAAAGTATAAGGATTGTGAAGGATTACATTTGTAGGAGGAAACGCATGCAATTAATTGGGATTGGCTGGATGGTGAGCATTGGAGTTGGTATTTGATATGTGAGATATGCTGTTTTAGTATTTATAGAATAAATATGGGGTTGGGGTTGGGGTTGGGGTTGGGGTTGGGGTTGGGGTTGGGGTTGGGGTTGGGGTTGGGGTTGGGGTTGGGGTTGGG
>NW_022204988.1:0-27039 GCF_008831285.2 Nymphaea colorata
CTTATAGTTAACCTAACGTGTTTCACATGTTATTACATCCATGATCAATGATTTAAATAATTAAAACTCACAAGTTTATATGGATAAAAGGAGACCTATGCATTAGTTTGATCCTTTCTAGTTTGTACGATAAGTTGAAATGTTGTTACATCTATAGTGATCGATGCACAAGTTCACATCAATACGAGTGGATTTAAGTGATTCAATTGATCACGCATATTTAATTGAATGTACTTAACTTGTTGTTACGTTTATATTAAATGATTTAGTAAATTCAAATCATAGTTTATATGAAAATGAATGGGATTCGAGTGATTCAGGTGTGTACTTACATACATTTGATCACTTATGTTTAATCGAGAGATTATGTGATTCATTTTTACTTGTTTTTACATACATTTGATAACTTATATTTAATTGAATGTGCGTAACCATTTGTTACATACGTATAGAATGACTTAGTGGCTTGAAAAAGAAGTCCGTTTGGAAATGAATGAGAGTCAAGTCACTATATTGGTCCCTTATAGTTAATCTAATGTATTTCACTTGTTATTACATCTATAATGAATGATTAAATGGTTGAAATCACAAGTTTATATGGATACAAATGGTTGAAGTCACTATATTTGTACACGTGTAGTTAGTCCGATGAGTTGAATTTGTTGTTACATCTATAGGGAACGTTCTAAAGGATTGAAATCACATGTTCGTACGAATACAAGTGAGATTTAAGTGATTCATATAATCATGCATACTTAATTGAATGTGTTAACTTGTTGTTACGTCTATAATAAATGATTTAGTAGATTGAAATCACAAGTTTGTGCGAAAATGAATGAGATTCGAGTGATTCATTTGGTGTCTTGTAGTTAACCTATTGTGTTTCACTTGTTATTACATCTTTGATCAATGATTTAAATGATTAAAACTTACAAGTTTGTATGGATATAAAGGAGACCTATGCATTAGTTTGATCCCTTGTAGTTAGTTCAATAAGTTGAACTAGTTCTTACATCTATGGTGATCGATGTAAGGAATTGAAATCACAAGTTCGTATCAATACGAGTGGGATTTAAGTGATTCATTTTATCACACATACGTAATTGAATGTGCTTAACTTGTTGTTACGTCTATATTAAATGATTTAGTAGATTAAAATCATAGGTTTGTATGAAAATGAATGATATTGGAGTGATTCATTTGGTGTCTTGTAAGTAACCTAATGTGTTTCACTTGTTATTACATATATTTGATCACTTATATTTAATTGAGAGAATTAAGTGATTCATTTTCACTTGTTATTACATATAATTGATCACTTGTATTTAATTGAATGTGCGTGACCATTTCTTACTTACGTATAGAATGACCTAGTGGCTTTGATACCAGAAGTTCGTTTGGAATACATATATAATGAATGATTTAAATGATTGAAATCACATGTTCATGTGGATACAAAGCGTGTAGTTAGTCCGATGAGTTGAATTTATTGTTACAACTATAGTGCACGATCTAAATGATTGAAATCACAAGTTCGTATCAATACAAGTGCGATTTAAGTGATTCAAATGATCACACATACTTAATTGAATGTGCTTAACTTGTTGTTACATCCATATTGCTAGATTAAGTGAATTCAAATCACAAGTTTGTGTGAAAATAAATGAGATTTGAGTGATTCATTTGGTGTCTTATAATTAACCTAATGTGTTTCACTCGTTATGACATCTATGATCAACGATTTAAACGATAAAAACTCACAAGTTTATATGGATGTAAAGGAGACCTATGGATTAGTTTAGTTTGATCCCTTGTAGTTTGTTCAATAAGTTGAACATGTTGTTACATCTCATTCATTTGTATCCATACGCACACTAAATCACTCGTCTCAATACGAGTGAGATTTAAGTGATTCATTTGATCACGCATACTTAATTGAATGTGCTTAACTTGTTGTTACGTCTATATTAAATGATTTAGTATATTGAAATCATAGGTTTGTATGGAAATGAATGAGATTTGAGTGATTCATTTGGTGTCTTGTAGGTAACCTAATATGTTTCACTTGTTATTACATATATTTGATCACATATATTTAATTGAGAGATTAAATGATTCATTTTCACTTGTTATTACATATATTTGATCAATATATTTAATTGAGTGTGCGTAGCCATTTGTTACATACGTATAGAATGACTTAGTGGCTTGAAATAAGAAGTTCGTTTGGAAATGAATGAGAGTCAGGTCATTAAGTTGGTCCCTTACAGTTAATCTAGTGTATTTCACTTGTTATTACATCTATAATGAATGATTTAATGATTGAAATCGCAAGTTCATATGGATACAAATGGGATCTATGCATTACTTGAATGCGTGTAATTAGTCCGATGAGTTGAATTTGTTGTTACATCTATAGTGAACGATCTAAAGGATTGAAATCACGCGTTCGTACCAATACAAGTGAGATTTAAATGATTCATATGATCATGCATGCTTAATTGAATGTGTTTAACTTGTTGTTACATCTATATTAAATGATTTAGTAGATCGAAATCACAAGTTTGTATGAAAATGAATGAGATTCGAGTGATTCATTTGGTGTCTTATGGTTTACCTAATGTGTTTCACTAGTTGTTACATTTATAATGATTCTTAATACGGATGTCCTTAACAAGTGATTCATTTGGTGTCATATAGTTAACCTAATGTGTTTCACTTGTAATTTAATTGAATGTGCTTAACAAGTGAATTAGGTTAACAATAGGGCACCAAATGAATCACTCAAATCTCATTCATTTTCATGCAAGCCTGTGATTTCAATCTACTAAATCATTTAACATGGATATAACAATAAGTCAAGTACATTCAATAAAGTATGCGTGATCATATGAATCACTTAAATCTGACTCGTATTGGTACGACTATAGTGCACGATCTAAAGGATTGAAATTACAAGTTCGTATCAATACAAGTGCGATTTAAGTGATTCAAATGATCACACATACTTAATTGAATGTGCTTAACTTATTGTTACATCCATGTTGCTTGATTAAGTGAACTGAAATCACAAGTTTGTATGAAAATGAATGTGATTCGAGTGATTCATTTGGTGTCTTATAGTTAACCTAACGTGTTTCACATGTTATTACATCCATGATCAATGATTTAAATAATTAAAACTCACAAGTTTATATGGATATAAAGGAGACCTATGCATTAGTTTGATCTTTCTAGTTTGTACGATAAGTTGAACATGTTGTTACATCTATAGTGATCGATGCACAAGTTCACATCAATACGAGTGGGATTTAAGTGATTCAATTGATCACGCATATTTAATTGAATGTACTTAACTTGTTGTTACGTTTATATTAAATGATTTAGTAAATTCAAATCATAGGTTTATATGAAAATGAATGGGATTCGAGTGATTCATTTGGTGTCTTACAGGTAACTTAATGTGTTTCACTTGTTATTACATACATTTGATCACTTATGTTTAATCGAGAGATTATGTGATTCATTTTTACTTGTTCTTACATACATTTGATAACTTATATTTAATTGAATGTGCGTAACCATTTGTTACATACGTATAGAATGACTTAGTGGCTTGAAAAAAGAAGTCCGTTTGGAAATGAATGAGAGTCAAGTCACTATATTGGTCCCTTATAGTTAATCTAATGTATTTCACTTGTTATTACATCTATAATGAATGATTTAAATGGTTGAAATCACAAGTTTATATGGATACAAATGGTTGAAGTCACTATATTTGTACACGTGTAGTTAGTCCGATGAGTTGAATTTGTTGTTACATCTATAGGGAACGTTCTAAAGGATTGAAATCACATGTTCGTACGAATACAAGTGAGATTTAAGTGATTCATATAATCATGCATACTTAATTGAATGTGTTTAACTTGTTGTTACGTCTATAATAAATGATTTAGTAGATTGAAATCACAAGTTTGTGCGAAAATGAATGAGATTCGAGTGATTCATTTGGTGTCTTGTAGTTAACTATTGTGTTTCACTTGTTATTACATCTTTGATCAATGATTTAAATGATTAAACTTACAAGTTTGTATGGATATAAAGGAGACCTATGCATTAGTTTGATCCCTTGTAGTTAGTTCAATAAGTTGAACTAGTTCTTACATCTATGGTGATCGATGTAAGGAATTGAAATCACAAGTTCGTATCAATACGAGTGGGATTTAAGTGATTCATTTTATCACACATACGTAATTGAATGTGCTTAACTTGTTGTTACGTCTATATTAAATGATTTAGTAGATTAAAATCATAGGTTTGTATGAAAATGAATGATATTGGAGTGATTCATTTGGTGTCTTGTAAGTAACCTAATGTGTTTCACTTGTTATTACATATATTTGATCACTTATATTTAATTGAGAGATTAAGTGATTCATTTTCACTTGTTATTACATATAATTGATCACTTGTATTTAATTGAATGTGCGTGACCATTTCTTACTTACGTATAGAATGACCTAGTGGCTTTGATACCAGAAGTTCGTTTGAAATACATATATAATGAATGATTTAAATGATTGAAATCACATGTTCATGTGGATACAAACGCGTGTAGTTAGTCCGATGAGTTGAATTTATTGTTACAACTATAGTGCACGATCTAAATGATTGAAATCACAAGTTCGTATCAATACAAGTGCGATTTAAGTGATTCAAATGATCACACATACTTAATTGAATGTGCTTAACTTGTTGTTACATCCATATTGCTAGATTAAGTGAATTCAAATCACAAGTTTGTGTGAAAATAAATGAGATTTGAGTGATTCATTTGGTGTCTTATAATTAACCTAATGTGTTTCACTCGTTATGACATCTATGATCAAGGATTTAAACGATAAAAACTCACAAGTTTATATGGATGTAAAGGAGACCTATGGATTAGTTTAGTTTGATCCCTTGTAGTTTGTTCAATAAGTTGAACATGTTGTTACATCTCATTCATTTGTATCCATACGCACACTAAATCACTCGTCTCAATACGAGTGAGATTTAAGTGATTCATTTGATCACGCATACTTAATTGAATGTGCTTAACTTGTTGTTACGTCTATATTAAATGATTTAGTATATTGAAATCATAGGTTTGTATGGAATGAATGAGATTTGAGTGATTCATTTGGTGTCTTGTAGGTAACCTAATATGTTTCACTTGTTATTACATATATTTGATCACATATATTTAATTGAGAGATTAAATGATTCATTTTCACTTGTTATTACATATATTTGATCAATATATTTAATTGAGTGTGCGTAGCCATTTGTTACATACGTATAGAATGACTTAGTGGCTTGAAATAAGAAGTTCGTTTGGAAATGAATGAGAGTCAGGTCATTAAGTTGGTCCCTTACAGTTAATCTAGTGTATTTCACTTGTTATTACATCTATAATGAATGATTTAAATGATTGAAATCGCAAGTTCATATGGATACAAATGGGATCTATGCATTACTTTGAATGCGTGTAATTAGTCCGATGAGTTGAATTTGTTGTTACATCTATAGTGAACGATCTAAAGGATTGAAATCACGCGTTCGTACCAATACAGTGAGATTTAAATGATTCATATGATCATGCATGCTTAATTGAATGTGTTTAACTTGTTGTTACATCTATATTAAATGATTTAGTAGATCGAAATCACAAGTTTGTATGAAAATGAATGAGATTCGAGTGATTCATTTGGTGTCTTATGGTTTACTAATGTGTTTCACTAGTTGTTACATTTATAATGATTCTTAATACGGATGTCCTTAACAAGTGATTCATTTGGTGTCATATAGTTAACCTAATGTGTTTCACTTGTAATTTAATTGAATGTGCTTAACAAGTGAATTAGGTTAACAATAGGGCACCAAATGAATCACTCAAATCTCATTCATTTTCATGCAAGCCTGTGATTTCAATCTACTAAATCATTTAACATGGATATAACAATAAGTCAAGTACATTCAATAAAGTATGCGTGATCATATGAATCACTTAAATCTGACTCGTATTGGTACGACTATAGTGCACGATCTAAAGGATTGAAATTACAAGTTTGTATCAATACATGTGCGATTTAAGTGATTCAAATGATCACACATACTTAATTGAATGTGCTTAACTTATTGTACATCCATGTTGCATGATTAAGTGAACTGAAATCACAAGTTTGTATGAAAATGAATGTGATTCATTTGGTGTCTTATAGTTAACCTAACGTGTTTCACATGTTATTACATCCATGCAATGATTTAAATAATTAAAACTCACAAGTTTATATGGATATAAAGGAGACCTATGCATTAGTTGATCCTTTCTAGTTTGTACGATAAGTTGAACATGTTGTTACATCTATAGTGATCGATGCACAAGTTCACATCAATACGAGTGGGATTTAAGTGATTCAATTGATCTCACAAATTTAATTGAATGTACTTAACTTGTTGTTACGTTTATATTAAATGATTTAGTAAATTCAAATCCTAGGTTTATATGAAAATAAATGGGATTCGAGTGATTCATTTGGTGTCTTACAGGTAACTTAATGTGTTTCACTTGTTATTACATACATTTGTATGAAAATGAATGAAATTCGAGTGATTCATTTGGTGTCTTATGGTTTACCTAATGTGTTTCACTAGTTGTTACATTTATAATGATTCTTAATACGGATGTCCTTAACAAGTGATTCATTTAGTGTCATGTAGTTAGCCTAATGTGTTTCACTTGTAATTTAATTGAATGTGCCAACAAGTGAATTAGGTTAACAATAGGGCACCAAATGAATCACTCAAATCTCATTCATTTTCTTGCAAGCCTGAGATTTCAATCTACTAAATCATTTAACATGGATATAACAATAAGTCAAGTACATTCAATAAAGTATGCGTGATCATATGAATCACTTAAATCTGACTCGTATTGGTACAACTATAGTGCACGATCTAAAGGATTGAAATTACAAGTTCGTATCAATACAAGTGTGATTTAAGTGATTCAAATGATCACACATACTTAATTGAATGTGCTTAACTTATTGTTACATCCATGTCACTTGATTAAGTTAACTGAAATCACAAGTTTGTATGAAAATGAATGTGATTCGAGTGATTCATTTGGTGTCTTATAGTTAACCTAACGTGTTTCACATGTTATTACATCCATGATCAATGATTTAAATAATTAAAACTCACAAGTTTATATGGATATAAAGGAACCTATGCATTAGTTTGATCATTTCTAGTTTGTACGATAAGTTCAACATGTTGTTACATCTATAGTGATCGATGCACAAGTTCACATCAATACGAGTGGGATTTAAGTGATTCAATTGATCTCGCAAATTTAATTGAATGTACTTAACTTGTTGTTACGTTTATATTAAATGATTTAGTAAATTCAAAACCTAGGTTTATATGAAAATGAATGGGATTCAAGTGATTCATTTGGTGACTTACAGGTAACTTAATGTGTTTCACTTGTTATTACATACATTTGATCACTTATATTTAATCGAGAGATTATGTGATTCATTTTTACTTGTTCTTACATACATTTGATAACTTATATTTAATTGAATGTGCGAAACCATTTGTTACATACGTATAGAATGACTTAGTGGCTTGAAAAAAGAAGTCCGTTTGGAAATGAATGAGAGTCAAGTCACTATATTGGTCCCTTATAGTTAATTTAATGTATTTCACTTGTTACTACATCTATAATGAATGATTTAAAAGGTTGAAATCACAAGTTTATATGGATGCAAATGGTTGAAGTCACTATATTTGTACACGTGTAGTTAGTCCGATGAGTTGAATTTGTTGTTACATCTATAGGGAACGTTCTAAAGTATTGAAATCACATGTTCGTACGAATACAAGTGAGATTTAAGTGATTCATATAATCATGCATACTTAATTGAATGTGTTTAACTTGTTGTTACGTTTATAATAAATGATTTATTAGATTTAAATCACAAGTTTGTGCGAAAATGAATGAGATCGAGTGATTCATTTGGTATCTTGTGGTTAACATATTGTATTTCACTTGTCATTAAATCTTTGATCAATGATTTAAATGATTAAGACTTACAAGTTTGTATGGATATAAAGGAGACCTATGCATTAGTTTGATGCCTTGTAGTTAGTTCAATAAGTTGAACTAGTTCTTACATCTATGGTGATCGATGTAAGGAATTGAAATCACAAGTTCGTATCAATACGAGTGGGATTTAAGTGATTCATTTTATCACACATACGTAATTGAATGTGCTTAACTTGTTGTTACGTCTATATTAAATGATTTAGTAGATTAAAATCATAGGTTTGTATGAAAATGAATGATATTGGAGTGATTCATTTGGTGTCTTGTACGTAACCTAATGTGTTTCACTTGTTGTTACATATATTTGATCACTTATATTTAATTGAGAGATTAAGTGATTCATTTTCACTTGTTATTACATATAATTGATCACTTGTATTTAATTGAATGTACGTGACCATTTCTTACTTACGAATAGAATGACCTAGTGGCTTTGACACCAGAAGTTCGTTTCAATACATATATAATGAATGATTTAAATGATTGAAATCACATGTTCATGTGGATACAAACGCGTGTAGTTAGTCCGATGAGTTGAATTTATTGTTACAACTATAGTGCACGATCTAAATGATTGAAATCACAAGTTCGTATCAATACAAGTGCGATTTAAGTGATTCAAATGATCACACATACTTAATTGAATGTGCTTAACTTGTTGTTACATCCATATTGCTAGATTAACTGAATTCAAATCACAAGTTTGTGTGAAAATAAATGAGATTTGAGTGATTCATTTGGTTTCTTATAATTAACCTAATGTGTTTCACTCGTTATGACATCTATGATCAACGATTTAAACGATAAGAACTCACAAGTTTGTATGGATGTAAAGGAGACCTATGGATTAGTTTAGTTTGATCCCTTGTAGTTTGTTCAATAAGTTGAACATGTTGTTACATCTCATTCATTTGTATACATATGCACACTAAATGACTCGTCTCGATACGAGTGAGATTTAAGTGATTCATTTCATCATGCATACTTAATTGAATATGCTTAACTTGTTGTTACGTCTATATTAAATGATTTAGTACATTGAAATCATAGGTTTGTGTGGAAATGATTGAGATTTGAGTGATTCATTTGGTGTCTTGTAGGTAACCTAATATGTTTCACTTGTTATTACATATATTTTGTCACATATATTTAATTGAGAGATTAAATGATTCATTTTCACTTGTTATTACATATATTTGATCAATATATTTAATTGAGTGTGTGTAGCCATTTGTTACATACGTATAGAATGACTTAGTGGCTTGAAATAAGAAGTTCGTTTGGAAATGAATGAGAATCAGGTCATTAAGTTGGTCCCTTATAGTTAATCTAGTGTATTTCACTTGTCATTACATCTATAATGAATGATTTGAATGATTGAAATCGAAGTACATATGGAGACAAATGGGATCTATGCATTACTTTGAATGCGTGTAATTAGTCCGTTGAGTTGAATTTGCTGTTACATCTATAGTGAACGATCTAAATGATTGAAATCACGCGTTCAATAAAGTATGTGTGATCATATGAATCACTTAAATCTGACTCGTATTGGTACGACTATAGTGCACGATCTAAAGGATTGAAATTACAAGTTCGTATCAATACAAGTGCGATTTAAGTGATTCAAATGATCACACATACTTAATTGAATGTGCTTAACTTATTGTTACATCAATGTTGCTTGATTAAGTGAACTGAAATCACAAGTTTGTATGAAAATGAATGTGATTCGAGTGATTCATTTGGTGTCTATAGTTAACCTAACGTGTTTCACATGTTATTACATCCATGATCAATGATTTAAATAATTAAAACTCACAAGTTTATATGGATATAAAGGAGACCTATGCATTAGTTTGATCCTTTCTAGTTTGTACGATAAGTTGAACATGTTGTTACATCTATAGTGATGGATGCACAAGTTCACATCAATACGAGTGGGATTTAAGTGATTCAATTGATCACGCATATTTAATTGAATGTACTTAACTTGTTGTTACGTTTATATTAAATGATTTAATAATTTCAAATCATAGGTTTATATGAAAATGAATGGGATCCGAGTGATTCATTTGGTATCTTACAGGTAACTTAATGTGTTTCACTTGCTATTACATACATTTGATCACTTATGTTTAATCGAGAGATTATGTGATTCATTTTTACTTGTTCTTACATAGATTTGATAACTTATATTTAATTGAATGTGCGTAACCATTTGTTACATACGTAAGAATGACTTAGTGGCTTGAAAAAAGAAGTCCGTTTGGAAATGAATGAGAGTCAAGTCACTATATTGGTCCCTTATAGTTAATCTAATGTATTTCACTTGTTATTACATCTATAATGAATGATTTAAATGGTTGAAATCACAAGTTTATATGGATGCAAATTGTTGAAGTCACTATATTTGTACACGTGTAGTTAGTCCGATGAGTTGAATTTGTTGTTACATCTATAGGGAATGTTCTAAAGGATTGAAATCACATGTTCGTACGAATACAAGTGAGATTTAAGTGATTCATATAATCATGCATACTTAATTGAATGTGTTTAACTTATTGTTACGTCTATAATAAATGATTTAGTAGATTGAAATCATAAGTTTGTGCGAAAATGAATGAGATTCGAGTGATTCATTTGGTGTCTTGTGGTTAACCTATTGTGTTTCACTTGTTATTACATCTTTGATCAATGATTTAAATGATTAAAACATACAAGTTTGTATGGATATAAAGGAGACCTATGCATTAGTTTGATCCCTTGTAGTTAGTTCAATAAGTTAAACTAGTTCTTACATCTATGGTGATCGATGTAAGGAATTGAAATCACAAGTTCGTATCAATACGAGTGGGATTCAAGTGATTCATTTTATCACACATACGTAATTGAATGTGCTTAACTTGTTGTTGCGTCTATATTAAATGATTTGTAGATTAAAATCATAGGTTTGTATGAAAATGAATGATATTGAGTGATTCATTTGGTGTCTTGTAAGTAACCTAATGTGTTTCACTTGTTATTACATATATTTGATCACTTATATTTAATTGAGAGAGACTAAGTGATTATTTTCACTTGTTATTACATATAATTGATCACTTGTATTTAATTGAATGTGCGTGACCTTTCTTACTTACGTATAGAATGACCTAGTGGCTTTATACCAGAAGTTCGTTTGGAATACATATATAATGAATGATTTAAATGATTGAAATCACATGTTCATGTGGATACAAACGCGTGTAGTTAGTCCGATGAGTTGAATTTATTGTTACAACATAGTGCACGATCTAAATGATTGAAATCACAAGTTCGTATCAATACAAGTGCGATTTAAGTGATTCAAATGATCACACATACTTAATTGAATGTGCTTAACTTGTTGTTACATCCATATTGCTAGATTAACTGAATTCAAATCACAAGTTTGTGTGAAAATAAATGAGATTTGAGTGATTCATTTGGTTCTTATAATTAACCTAATGTGTTTCACTCGTTATGACATCTATGATCAACGATTTAAACGATAAAAACTCACAAGTTTATATGGACGTAAAGGAGACCTATGGATTAGTTTAGTTTGATCCCTTGTAGTTTGTTCAATAAGTTGAACATGTTGTTACATCTCATTCATTTGTATCCATATGCACACTAAATGACTCGTCTCGATACGAGTGAGATTTAAGTGATTCATTTCATCACGCATACTTAATTGAATGTGCTTAACTTGTTGTTACGTCTATATTAAATGATTTAGTACATTGAAATCAAAGGTTTGTATGGAAATGATGAGATTTGAGTGATTCATTTGGTGTCTTGTAGGTAACCTAATATGTTTCACTTGTTATTACATATATTTGATCACATATATTTAATTGAGAGATTAAATGATTCATTTTCACTTGTTATTACATATATTTGATCAATATATTTAATTGAGTGTGCGTAGCCATTTGTTACATACGTATAGAATGACTTAGTGGCTTGAAATAAGAAGTTCGTTTGGAAATGAATGAGAATCAGGTCATTAAGTTGGTCCCTTACAGTTAATCTAGTGTATTTCACTTGTCATTACATCTATAATGAATGATTTGAATGATTGAAATCGCAAGTACATATGGATACAAATGGGATCTATGCATTACTTTGAATGCGTGTAATTAGTCGTTGAGTTGAATTTGTTGTTACATCTATAGTGAACGATCTAAATGATTGAAATCACGCGTTCAATAAACTATGTGTGATCATATGAATCACTTAAATCTGACTCGTATTGGTACGACTATAGTGCACGATCTAAAGGATTGAAATTACAAGTTCGTATCAATACAAGTGCGATTTAAGTGATTCAAATGATCACACATACTTAATTGAATGTGCTTAACTTATTGTTACATCCATGTTGCTTGATTAAGTGAACTGAAATCACAAGTTTGTATGAAAATGAATGTGATTCGAGTGATTCATTTGGTGTCTTATAGTTAACCTAACGTGTTTCACATGTTATTACATCCATGATCAATGATTTAAATAATTAAAACTCACAAGTTTATATGGATATAAAGGAGACCTATGCATTAGTTTGATCCTTTCTAGTTTGTACGATAAGTTGAACATGTTGTTACATCTATAGTGATGGATGCACAAGTTCACATCAATACGAGTGGGATTTAAGTGATTCAATTGATCACGCATATTTAATTGAATGTACTTAACTTGTTGTTACGTTTATATTAAATGATTTAATAATTTCAAATCATAGGTTTATATGAAAATGAATGGGATCCGAGTGATTCATTTGGTATCTTACAGGTAACTTAATGTGTTTCACTTGTATTACATACATTTGATCACTTATGTTTAATCGAGAGATTATGTGATTCATTTTTACTTGTTCTTACATAGATTTGATAACTTATATTTAATTGAATGTGCGTAACCATTTGTTACATACGTAAGAATGACTTAGTGGCTTGAAAAAAGAAGTCCGTTTGGAAATGAATGAGAGTCAAGTCACTATATTGGTCCCTTATAGTTAATCTAATGTATTTCACTTGTTATTACATCTATAATGAATGATTTAAATGGTTGAAATCACAAGTTTATATGGATGCAAATTGTTGAAGTCACTATATTTGTACACGTGTAGTTAGTCCGATGAGTTGAATTTGTTGTTACATCTATAGGAATGTTCTAAAGGATTGAAATCACATGTTCGTACGAATACAAGTGAGATTTAAGTGATTCATATAATCATGCATACTTAATT
The DNA here is from genome assembly GCF_008831285.2 of Nymphaea colorata. Lineage (NCBI taxonomy): Eukaryota > Viridiplantae > Streptophyta > Magnoliopsida > Nymphaeales > Nymphaeaceae > Nymphaea > Nymphaea colorata. The sequence goes on from NW_022204988.1 coordinate 13,434, forward strand.
GAACGTGTTTAACTTATTGTTACGTCTATAATAAATGATTTAGTAGATTGAAATCACAAGTTGTGCGAAAATGAATGAGATTCGAGTGATTCATTTGGTGTCTTGTAGTTAACCTATTGTGTTTCACTTGTTATTACATCTTTGATCAATGATTTAAATGATTAAAACATACAAGTTTGTATGGATATAAAGGAGACCTATGCATTAGTTTGATCCCTTGTAGTTAGTTCAATAAGTTAAACTAGTTCTTACATCTATGGTGATCGATGTAAGGAATTGAAATCACAAGTTCGTATCAATACGAGTGGGATTCAAGTGATTCATTTTATCACACATACGTAATTGAATGTGCTTAACTTGTTGTTGCGTCTATATTAAATGATTTTGTAGATTAAAATCATAGGTTTGTATGAAAATGAATGATATTTGAGTGATTCATTTGGTGTCTTGTAAGTAACCTAATGTGTTTCACTTGTTATTACATATATTTGATCACTTATATTTAATTGAGAGAGACTAAGTGATTTATTTTCACTTGTTATTACATATAATTGATCACTTGTATTTAATTGAATGTGCGTGACCTTTTCTTACTTACGTATAGAATGACCTAGTGGCTTTTATACCAGAAGTTCGTTTGGAATACATATATAATGAATGATTTAAATGATTGAAATCACATGTTCATGTGGATACAAACGCGTGTAGTTAGTCCGATGAGTTGAATTTATTGTTACAACCATAGTGCACGATCTAAATGATTGAAATCACAAGTTCGTATCAATACAAGTGCGATTTAAGTGATTCAAATGATCACACATACTTAATTGAATGTGCTTAACTTGTTGTTACATCCATATTGCTAGATTAACTGAATTCAAATCACAAGTTTGTGTGAAAATAAATGAGATTTGAGTGATTCATTTGGTTTCTTATAATTAACCTAATGTGTTTCACTCGTTATGACATCTATGATCAACGATTTAAACGATAAAAACTCACAAGTTTATATGGACGTAAAGGAGACCTATGGATTAGTTTAGTTTGATCCCTTGTAGTTTGTTCAATAAGTTGAACATGTTGTTACATCTCATTCATTTGTATCCATATGCACACTAAATGACTCGTCTCGATACGAGTGAGATTTAAGTGATTCATTTCATCACGCATACTTAATTGAATGTGCTTAACTTGTTGTTACGTCTATATTAAATGATTTAGTACATTGAAATCAAGGTTTGTATGGAAATGATTGAGATTTGAGTGATTCATTTGGTGTCTTGTAGGTAACCTAATATGTTTCACTTGTTATTACATATATTTGATCACATATATTTAATTGAGAGATTAAATGATTCATTTTCACTTGTTATTACATATATTTGATCAATATATTTAATTGAGTGTGCGTAGCCATTTGTTACATACGTATAGAATGACTTAGTGGCTTGAAATAAGAAGTTCGTTTGGAAATGAATGAGAATCAGGTCATTAAGTTGGTCCCTTACAGTTAATCTAGTGTATTTCACTTGTCATTACATCTATAATGAATGATTTGAATGATTGAAATCGCAAGTACATTGGATACAAATGGGATCTATGCATTACTTTGAATGCGTGTAATTAGTCCGTTGAGTTGAATTTGTTGTTACATCTATAGTGAACGATCTAAAGGATTGAAATCACGCGTTCAATAAAGTATGTGTGATCATATGAATCACTTAAATCGACTCGTATTGGTACGACTATAGTGCACGATCTAAAGGATTGAAATTACAAGTTCGTATCAATACAAGTGCGATTTAAGTGATTCAAATGATCACACATACTTAATTGAATGTGCTTAACTTATTGTTACATCCATGTTGCTTGATTAAGTGAACTGAAATCACAAGTTTGTATGAAAATGAATGTGATTCGAGTGATTCATTTGGTGTCTTATAGTTAACCTAACGTGTTTCACATGTTATTACATCCATGATCAATGATTTAAAAATTAAAACTCACAAGTTTATATGGATATAAAGGAGACCTATGCATTAGTTTGATCCTTTCTAGTTTGTACGATAAGTTGAACATGTTGTTACATCTATAGTGATGGATGCACAAGTTCACATCAATACGAGTGGGATTTAAGTGATTCAATTGATCACGCATATTTAATTGAATGTACTTAACTTGTTGTTACGTTTATATTAAATGATTTAATAATTTCAAATCATAGGTTTATATGAAAATGAATGGGATCCGAGTGATTCATTTGGTATCTTACAGGTAACTTAATGTGTTTCACTTGTTATTACATACATTTGATCACTTATGTTTAATCGAGAGATTATGTGATTCATTTTTACTTGTTCTTACATAGATTTGATAACTTATATTTAATTGAATGTGCGTAACCATTTGTTACATACGTATAGAATGACTTAGTGGCTTGAAAAAAGAAGTCCGTTTGGAAATGAATGAGAGTCAAGTCACTATATTGGTCCCTTATAGTTAATCTAATGTATTTCACTTGTTATTACATCTATAATGAATGATTTAAATGGTTGAAATCACAAGTTTATATGGATGCAAATGGTTGAAGTCACTATATTTGTACACGTGTAGTTAGTCCGATGAGTTGAATTTGTTGTTACATCTATAGGAATGTTCTAAAGGATTGAAATCACATGTTCGTACGAATACAAGTGAGATTTAAGTGATTCATATAATCATGCATACTTAATTGAATGTGTTTAACTTATTGTTACGTCTATAATAAATGATTTAGTAGATTGAAATCACAAGTTTGTGCGAAAATGAATGAGATTCGAGTGATTCATTTGGTGTCTTGTAGTTAACCTATTGTGTTTCACTTGTTATTACATCTTTGATCAATGATTTAAATGATTAAAACTTACAAGTTTGTATGGATATAAAGGAGACCTATGCATTAGTTTGATCCCTTGTAGTTAGTTCAATAAGTTAAACTAGTTCTTACATCTATGGTGATCGATGTAAGGAATTGAAATCACAAGTTCGTATCAATACGAGTGGGATTCAATGATTCATTTTATCACACATACGTAATTGAATGTGCTTAACTTGTTGTTACGTCTATATTAAATGATTTTGTAGATTAAAATCATAGGTTTGTATGAAAATGAATGATATTTGAGTGATTCATTTGGTGTCTTGTAAGTAACCTAATGTGTTTCACTTGTTATTACATATATTTGATCACTTATATTTAATTGAGAGAGACTAAGTGATTCATTTTCACTTGTTATTACATATAATTGATCACTTGTATTTAATTGAATGTGCGTGACCTTTTCTTACTTACGTATAGAATGACCTAGTGGCTTTTATACCAGAAGTTCGTTTGGAATACATATATAATGAATGATTTAAATGATTGAAATCACATGTTCATGTGGATACAAACGCGTGTAGTTAGTCCGATGAGTTGAATTTATTGTTACAACCATAGTGCACGATCTAAATGATTGAAATCACAAGTTCGTATCAATACAAGTGCGATTTAAGTGATTCAAATGATCACACATACTTAATTGAATGTGCTTAACTTGTTGTTACATCCATATTGCTAGATTAACTGAATTCAAATCACAAGTTTGTGTGAAAATAAATGAGATTTGAGTGATTCATTTGGTTTCTTATAATTAACCTAATGTGTTTCACTCGTTATGACATCTATGATCAACGATTTAAACGATAAAAACTCACAAGTTTATATGGACGTAAAGGAGACCTATGGATTAGTTTAGTTTGATCCCTTGTAGTTTGTTCAATAAGTTGAACATGTTGTTACATCTCATTCATTTGTATCCATATGCACACTAAATGACTCGTCTCGATACGAGTGAGATTTAAGTGATTCATTTCATCACGCATACTTAATTGAATGTGCTTAACTTGTTGTTACGTCTATATTAAATGATTTAGTACATTGAAATCATAGGTTTGTATGGAAATGATTGAGATTTGAGTGATTCATTTGGTCTTGTAGGTAACCTAATATGTTTCACTTGTTATTACATATATTTGATCACATATATTTAATTGAGAGATTAAATGATTCATTTTCACTTGTTATTACATATATTTGATCAATATATTTAATTGAGTGTGCGTAGCCATTTGTTACATACGTATAGAATGACTTAGTGGCTTGAAATAAGAAGTTCGTTTGGAAATGAATGAGAATCAGGTCATTAAGTTGGTCCCTTACAGTTAATCTAGTGTATTTCACTTGTCATTACATCTATAATGAATGATTTGAATGATTGAAATCGCAAGTACATATGGATACAAATGGGATCTATGCATTACTTTGAATGCGTGTAATTAGTCCGTTGAGTTGAATTTGTTGTTACATCTATAGTGAACGATCTAAAGGATTGAAATCACGCGTTCAATAAAGTATGTGTGATCATATGAATCACTTAAATCTGACTCGTATTGGTACGACTATAGTGCACGATCTAAAGGATTGAAATTACAAGTTCGTATCAATACAAGTGCGATTTAAGTGATTCAAATGATCACACATACTTAATTGAATGTGCTTAACTTATTGTTACATCCATGTTGCTTGATTAAGTGAACTGAAATCACAAGTTTGTATGAAAATGAATGTGATTCGAGTGATTCATTTGGTGTCTTATAGTTAACCTAACGTGTTTCACATGTTATTACATCCATGATCAATGATTTAAATAATTAAAACTCACAAGTTTATATGGATATAAAGGAGACCTATGCATTAGTTTGATCCTTTCTAGTTTGTACGATAAGTTGAACATGTTGTTACATCTATAGTGATGGATGCACAAGTTCACATCAATACGAGTGGGATTTAAGTGATTCAATTGATCACGCATATTTAATTGAATGTACTTAACTTGTTGTTACGTTTATATTAAATGATTTAATAATTTCAAATCATAGGTTTATATGAAAATGAATGGGATCCGAGTGATTCATTTGGTATCTTACAGGTAACTTAATGTGTTTCACTTGTTATTACATACATTTGATCACTTATGTTTAATCGAGAGATTATGTGATTCATTTTTACTTGTTCTTACATAGATTTGATAACTTATATTTAATTGAATGTGCGTAACCATTTGTTACATACGTATAGAATGACTTAGTGGCTTGAAAAAAGAAGTCCGTTTGGAAATGAATGAGAGTCAAGTCACTATATTGGTCCCTTATAGTTAATCTAATGTATTTCACTTGTTATTACATCTATAATGAATGATTTAAATGGTTGAAATCACAAGTTTATATGGATGCAAATGGTTGAAGTCACTATATTTGTACACGTGTAGTTAGTCCGATGAGTTGAATTTGTTGTTACATCTATAGAGAATGTTCTAAAGGATTGAAATCACATGTTCGTACGAATACAAGTGAGATTTAAGTGATTCATATAATCATGCATACTTAATTGAATGTGTTTAACTTATTGTTACGTCTATAATAAATGATTTAGTAGATTGAAATCACAAGTTTGTGCGAAAATGAATGAGATTCGAGTGATTCATTTGGTGTCTTGTAGTTAACCTATTGTGTTTCACTTGTTATTACATCTTTGATCAATGATTTAAATGATTAAAACTTACAAGTTTGTATGGATATAAAGGAGACCTATGCATTAGTTTGATCCCTTGTAGTTAGTTCAATAAGTTAAACTAGTTCTTACATCTATGGTGATCGATGTAAGGAATTGAAATCACAAGTTCGTATCAATACGAGTGGGATTCAATGATTCATTTTATCACACATACGTAATTGAATGTGCTTAACTTGTTGTTACGTCTATATTAAATGATTTTGTAGATTAAAATCATAGGTTTGTATGAAAATGAATGATATTTGAGTGATTCATTTGGTGTCTTGTAAGTAACCTAATGTGTTTCACTTGTTATTACATATATTTGATCACTTATATTTAATTGAGAGAGACTAAGTGATTCATTTTCACTTGTTATTACATATAATTGATCACTTGTATTTAATTGAATGTGCGTGACCTTTTCTTACTTACGTATAGAATGACCTAGTGGCTTTTATACCAGAAGTTCGTTTGGAATACATATATAATGAATGATTTAAATGATTGAAATCAATGTTCATGTGGATACAAACGCGTGTAGTTAGTCGATGAGTTGAATTTATTGTTACAACCATAGTGCACGATCTAAATGATTGAAATCACAAGTTCGTATCAATACAAGTGCGATTTAAGTGATTCAAATGATCACACATACTTAATTGAATGTGCTTAACTTGTTGTTACATCCATATTGCTAGATTAACTGAATTCAAATCACAAGTTTGTGTGAAAATAAATGAGATTTGAGTGATTCATTTGGTTTCTTATAATTAACCTAATGTGTTTCACTCGTTATGACATCTATGATCAACGATTTAAACGATAAAAACTCACAAGTTTATATGGACGTAAAGGAGACCTATGGATTAGTTTAGTTTGATCCCTTGTAGTTTGTTCAATAAGTTGAACATGTTGTTACATCTCATTCATTTGTATCCATATGCACACTAAATGACTCGTCTCGATATGAGTGAGATTTAAGTGATTCATTTCATCACGCATACTTAATTGAATGTGCTTAACTTGTTGTTACGTCTATATTAAATGATTTAGTACATTGAAATCATAGGTTTGTATGGAAATGATTGAGATTTGAGTGATTATTTGGTCTTGTAGGTAACCTAATATGTTTCACTTGTTATTACATATATTTGATCACATATATTTAATTGAGAGATTAAATGATTCATTTTCACTTGTTATTACATATATTTGATCAATATATTTAATTGAGTGTGCGTAGCCATTTGTTACATACGTATAGAATGACTTAGTGGCTTGAAATAAGAAGTTCATTTGGAAATGAATGAGATCAGGTCATTAAGTTGGTCCCTTACAGTTAATCTAGTGTATTTCACTTGTCATTACATCTATAATGAATGATTTGAATGATTGAAATCGCAAGTACATATGGATACAAATGGGATCTATGCATTACTTTGAATGCGTGTAATTAGTCCGTTGAGTTGAATTTGTTGTTACATCTATAGTGAACGATCTAAAGGATTGAAATCACGCGTTCAATAAAGTATGTGTGATCATATGAATCACTTAAATCTGACTCGTATTGGTACGACTATAGTGCACGATCTAAAGGATTGAAATTACAAGTTCGTATCAATACAAGTGCGATTTAAGTGATTCAAATGATCACACATACTTAATTGAATGTGCTTAACTTATTGTTACATCCATGTTGCTTGATTAAGTGAACTGAAATCACAAGTTTGTATGAAAATGAATGTGATTCGAGTGATTCATTTGGTGTCTTATAGTTAACCTAACGTGTTTCACATGTTATTACATCCACGATCAATGATTTAAATAATTAAAACTCACAAGTTTATATGGATATAAAGGAGACCTATGCATTAGTTTGATCCTTTCTAGTTTGTACGATAAGTTGAACATGTTGTTACATCTATAGTGATGGATGCACAAGTTCACATCAATACGAGTGGGATTTAAGTGATTCAATTGATCACGCATATTTAATTGAATGTACTTAACTTGTTGTTACGTTTATATTAAATGATTTAATAATTTCAAATCATAGGTTTATATGAAAATGAATGGGATCCGAGTGATTCATTTGGTATCTTACAGGTAACTTAATGTGTTTCACTTGTTATTACATACATTTGATCACTTATGTTTAATCGAGAGATTATGTGATTCATTTTTACTTGTTCTTACATACATTTGATAACTTATATTTAATTGAATGTGCGTAACCATTTGTTACATACGTATAGAATGACTTAGTGGCTTGAAAAAAGAAGTCCGTTTGGAAATGAATGAGAGTCAAGTCACTATATTGGTCCCTTATAGTTAATCTAATGTATTTCACTTGTTATTACATCTATAATGAATGATTTAAATGGTTGAAATCACAAGTTTATATGGATGCAAATGGTTGAAGTCACTATATTTGTACACGTGTAGTTAGTCCGATGAGTTGAATTTGTTGTTACATCTATAGGGAATGTTCTAAAGGATTGAAATCACATGTTCGTACGAATACAAGTGAGATTTAAGTGATTCATATAATCATGCATACTTAATTGAATGTGTTTAACTTGTTGTTACGTCTATAATAAATGATTTAGTAGATTGAAATCACAAGTTTGTGCGAAAATGAATGAGATTCGAGTGATTCATTTGGTGTCTTGTAGTTAACCTATTGTGTTTCACTTGTTATTACATCTTTGATCAATGATTTAAATGATTAAAACTTACAAGTTTGTATGGATATAAAGGAGACCTATGCATTAGTTTGATCCCTTGTAGTTAGTTCAATAAGTTGAACTAGTTCTTACATCTATGGTGATCGATGTAAGGAATTGAAATCACAAGTTCGTATCAATACGAGTGGGATTTAAGTGATTCATTTTATCACACATACGTAATTGAATGTGCTTAACTTGTTGTTACGTCTATATTAAATGATTTAGTAGATTAAAATCATAGGTTTGTATGAAAATGAATGATATTGGAGTGATTCATTTGGTGTCTTGTAAGTAACCTAATGTGTTTCACTTGTTATTACATATATTTGATCACTTATATTTAATTGAGAGATTAAGTGATTCATTTTCACTTGTTATTACATATAATTGATCACTTGTATTTAATTGAATGTGCGTGACCATTTCTTACTTACGTATAGAATGACCTAGTGGCTTTGATACCAGAAGTTCGTTTGGAATACATATATAATGAATGATTTAAATGATTGAAATCACATGTTCATGTGGATACAAACGCGTGTAGTTAGTCCGATGAGTTGAATTTATTGTTACAACTATAGTGCACGATCTAAATGATTGAAATCACAAGTTCGTATCAATACAAGTGCGATTTAAGTGATTCAAATGATCACACATACTTAATTGAATGTGCTTAACTTGTTGTTACATCCATATTGCTAGATTAAGTGAATTCAAATCACAAGTTTGTGTGAAAATAAATGAGATTTGAGTGATTCATTTGGTGTCTTATAATTAACCTAATGTGTTTCACTCGTTATGACATCTATGATCAACGATTTAAACGATAAAAACTCACAAGTTTATATGGATGTAAAGGAGACCTATGGATTAGTTTAGTTTGATCCCTTGTAGTTTGTTCAATAAGTTGAACATGTTGTTACATCTCATTCATTTGTATCCATACGCACACTAAATCACTCGTCTCGATACGAGTGAGATTTAAGTGATTCATTTGATCACGCATACTTAATTGAATGTGCTTAACTTGTTGTTACGTCTATATTAAATGATTTAGTATATTGAAATCATAGGTTTGTATGGAAATGAATGAGATTTGAGTGATTCATTTGGTGTCTTGTAGGTAACCTAATATGTTTCACTTGTTATTACATATATTTGATCACATATATTTAATTGAGAGATTAAATGATTCATTTTCACTTGTTATTACATATATTTGATCAATATATTTAATTGAGTGTGCGTAGCCATTTGTTACATACGTATAGAATGACTTAGTGGCTTGAAATAAGAAGTTCGTTTGGAAATGAATGAGAATCAGGTCATTAAGTTGGTCCCTTACAGTTAATCTAGTGTATTTCACTTGTCATTACATCTATAATGAATGATTTGAATGATTGAAATCGCAAGTTCATATGGATACAAATGGGATCTATGCATTACTTTGAATGCGTGTAATTAGTCCGTTGAGTTGAATTTGTTGTTACATCTATAGTGAACGATCTAAAGGATTGAAATCACGCGTTCAATAAAGTATGTGTGATCATATGAATCACTTAAATCTGACTCGTATTGGTACGACTATAGTGCACGATCTAAAGGATTGAAATTACAAGTGCGATTTAGTGATTCAAATGATCACACATACTTAATTGAATGTGCTTAACTTATTGTTACATCCATGTTGCTTGATTAAGTGAACTGAAATCACAAGTTTGTATGAAAATGAATGTGATTCGAGTGATTCATTTGGTGTCTTATAGTTAACCTAACGTGTTTCACATGTTATTACATCCATGATCAATGATTTAAATAATTAAAACTCACAAGTTTATATGGATATAAAGGAGACCTATGCATTAGTTTGATCCTTTTAGTTTGTACGATAAGTTGAACATGTTGTTACATCTATAGTGATCGATGCACAAGTTCACATCAATACGAGTGGGATTTAAGTGATTCAATTGATCACGCATATTTAATTGAATGTACTTAACTTGTTGTTACGTTTATATTAAATGATTTAGTAAATTCAAATCATAGGTTTATATGAAAATGAATGGGATTCGAGTGATTCATTTGGTGTCTTACAGGTAACTTAATGTGTTTCACTTGTTATTACATACATTTGATCATTATGTTTAATCGAGAGATTATGTGATTCATTTTTACTTGTTCTTACATACATTTGATAACTTATATTTAATTGAATGTGCGTAACCATTTGTTACATACGTATAGAATGACTTAGTGGCTTGAAAAAAGAAGTCCGTTTGGAAATGAATGAGAGTCAAGTCACTATATTGGTCCCTTATAGTTAATCTAATGTATTTCACTTGTTATTACATCTATAATGAATGATTTAAATGGTTGAAATCACAAGTTTATATGGATGCAAATGGTTGAAGTCACTATATTTGTACACGTGTAGTTAGTCCGATGAGTTGAATTTGTTGTTACATCTATAGGGAACGTTCTAAAGGATTGAAATCACATGTTCGTACGAATACAAGTGAGATTTAAGTGATTCATATAATCATGCATACTTAATTGAATGTGTTTAACTTGTTGTTACGTCTATAATAAATGATTTAGTAGATTGAAATCACAAGTTTGTGCGAAAATGAATGAGATTCGAGTGATTCATTTGGTGTCTTGTAGTTAACCTATTGTGTTTCACTTGTTATTACATCTTTGATCAATGATTTAAATGATTAAAACTTACAAGTTTGTATGGATATAAAGGAGACCTATGCATTAGTTTGATCCCTTGTAGTTAGTTCAATAAGTTGAACTAGTTCTTACATCTATGGTGATCGATGTAAGGAATTGAAATCACAAGTTCGTATCAATACGAGTGGGATTTAAGTGATTCATTTTATCACACATACGTAATTGAATGTGCTTAACTTGTTGTTACGTCTATATTAAATGATTTAGTATATTAAAATCATAGGTTTGTATGAAAATGAATGATATTGGAGTGATTCATTTGGTGTCTTGTAAGTAACCTAATGTGTTTCACTTGTTATTACATATATTTGATCACTTATATTTAATTGAGAGATTAAGTGATTCATTTTCACTTGTTATTACATATAATTGATCACTTGTATTTAATTGAATGTGCGTGACCATTTCTTACTTACGTATAGAATGACCTAGTGGCTTTGATACCAGAAGTTCGTTTGGAATACATATATAATGAATGATTTAAATGATTGAAATCACATGTTCATGTGGATACAAACGCGTGTAGTTAGTCCGATGAGTTGAATTTATTGTTACAACTATAGTGCACGATCTAAATGATTGAAATCACAAGTTCGTATCAATACAAGTGCGATTTAATCATTCAAATGATCACACATACTTAATTGAATGTGTTAACTTGTTGTTACATCCATATTGCTAGATTAAGTGAATTCAAATCACAAGTTTGTGTGAAAATAAATGAGATTTGAGTGATTCATTTGGTGTCTTATAATTAACTAATGTTTCACTCGTTATGACATCTATGATCAAGGATTTAAACGATAAAAACTCACAAGTTTATATGGATGTAAAGGAGACCTATGGATTAGTTTAGTTTGATCCCTTGTAGTTTGTTCAATAAGTTGAACATGTTGTTACATCTCATTCATTTGTATCCATACGCACACTAAATCACTCGTCTCAATACGAGTGAGATTTAAGTGATTCATTTGATCACGCATACTTAATTGAATGTGCTTAACTTGTTGTTACGTCTATATTAAATGATTTAGTATATTGAAATCATAGGTTTGTATGGAAATGAATGAGATTTGAGTGATTCATTGGTGTCTTGTAGGTAACCTAATATGTTTCACTTGTTATTACATATATTTGATCACATATATTTAATTGAGAGATTAAATGATTCATTTTCACTTGTTATTACATATATTTGATCAATATATTTAATTGAGTGTGCGTAGCCATTTGTTACATACGTATAGAATGACTTAGTGGCTTGAAATAAGAAGTTCGTTTGGAAATAATGAGAGTCAGGTCATTAAGTTGGTCCTTTACAGTATATTTCACTTGTTATTACATCTATAATGAATGATTTAAATGATTGAAATCGCAAGTTTATATGGATACAAATGGGATCTATGCATTACTTGAATGCGTGTAATTAGTCCGATGAGTTGAATTTGTTGTTACATCTATAGTGAACGATGTAAAGGATTGAAATCACGCGTTCGTACCAATACAAGTGAGATTTAAATGATTCATATGATCATGCATGCTTAATTCAATGTGTTTAACTTGTTGTTACATCTATATTAAATGATTTAGTAGATCGAAATCACAAGTTTGTATGAAAATGAATGAGATTCGAGTGATTCATTTGGTGTCTTATGGTTTACTAATGTGTTTCACTAGTTGTTACATTTATAATGATTCTTAATACGGATGTCCTTAACAAGTGATTCATTTGGTGTCATATAGTTAACCTAATGTGTTTCACTTGTAATTTAATTGAATGTGCTTAACAAGTGAATTAGGTTAACAATAGGGCACCAAATGAATCACTCAAATCTCATTCATTTTCATGCAAGCCTGTGATTTCAATCTACTAAATCATTTAACATGATATAACAATAAGACAAGTAATTCAATAAAGTATGCGTGATCATATGAATCACTTAAATCTGACTCGTATTGGTACGACTATAGTGCATGATCTAAAGGATTGAAATTACAAGTTTGTATCAATACATGTGCGATTTAAGTGATTCAAATGATCACACATACTTAATTGAATGTGCTTAACTTATTGTTACATCCATGTTCTATGATTAAGTGAACTGAAATCACAAGTTTGTATGAAAATGAATGTGATTCATTTGGTGTCTTATAGTTAACCTAACGTGTTTCACATGTTATTACATCCATGATCAATGATTTAGTAGATCGAAATCACAAGTTTGTATGAAAATGAATGAGATTCGAGTGATTCATTTGGTGGCTTATGGTTTACATAATGTGTTTAACTAGTTGTTACATTTATAATGATTCTTAATACGGATGTCCTTAACAAGTGATTCATTTGGTGTCATATAGTTAACCTAATGTGTTTCACTTGTATTTAATTGAATGTGCTTAACAAGTGAATTAGGTTAACAATAGGGCACCAAATGAATCACTCAAATCTCATTCATTTTTCATGCAAGCTGTGATTTCAATCTACTAAATCATTTAACATGAATAT
>NW_022204989.1:0-27761 GCF_008831285.2 Nymphaea colorata
AACCTCAACCCCAATTCTTCTAGGTCACCGGGATTTGTACTTCACTGACAATTAAGAAGGGAAAAAAAAAGAACATTAGAGGCAAGTGCGCTCATGCAGGGGTAAGCTAATAAAATAAGAATGATATTAAAGTAAAGATGAAAAACTTCCTAAATCACATCCTAACTACTGTAACATGGTGCAGATATATGTTGCCCACGTGGCACGTGATCACTTAATACCATTCAGTCATTTAGATCCCAATCCAGTAATCAAGAACATATTGATAGTCTTTTTTTTCCAGACTGTGATTCATTTTTTAAATAGAAATTATTTGTTTTAATATTGTTGCAGTAATTATTTTTCTTGCTTTAAAATATTAAAAGAAACAAATACCAATAACTTGAAAAACTTGTCCGAGTTATAGAAGAAATTAGGCAGTGCTGAGAATAATGTGAGAAGGCAAATCAGATTGTTGACTGTCCTTACGTCTCTTAGTTGTCCAATATGTAGTTTGTAGGTAGAATATTTCTTGCTTTCTTCTTATTCTTCTCCTTTCAACAGAATCTGATTAGTCAAATTTCAATTTAATTTTGCAAAGTAGAGAAACTAAATTCATTTCATGTCCGCCTGTGATAATTCTATAAAATTCATGACCATGGAATTTACTCTACCATCTCCTAGAGAGGAAGCCTGAGCAATACTATACCATAGTATAGTATTTGGTGCAGCCAGACACTGTCAGGCCGTACCCAAAAAGACAGGTTATGCACAGGACCTGGCCAAGCCTAGCTTGGTATGGGTAGGCTAGGTCGCACCAGGCTGTACCAGCGGCCACAACGCAAGCCTGGCTTAACCAGGTATGGCCCCAGCCGGCCTGGCTCAACAGGTGTTGCCTCCTTAGGATATGCCAGTGGCCGGCCTGTTTCTGGCCAGGCCATTCTAGGCCTGTCTGCGGCTAGCCAAGCTATGCCTGCAGCTAGGCTTACAGCCAGACAAAACAAGCCATGTGGCTGGCCTGAAGCACATTTTTAGGTCTGTTGTCTGCCACTCAGCTAGGCCTAGCTTGCTGGGTGCTTGGGAATAGCTTGCCCTTGGTACAGTCAAACTCTCGCTCAATTTTTTGAACAATTTTAACCTAATTAGGGAATTATGTAATTTGAAGCTAATAATAACTAATTAATAACTAATTATACTTAAAAAAAAGACTAAAATACCATTCGGTCTTTTTCATCTATAAATAATCATTGTTTCTACCTTCTAATACGTGATCAACCCCTTGGAGCCCTCTCTCTTTGTAAATACTTTTTCATTTCTACCTTCTAATATGCCTGACAACCCCTTGAAGTCTTCCCTCTCCTACTCCAAACTTTCTTCTTATCCTCTTTTCACTTTAATATCTCTCTTCAGTGCTTCCTCATTTTCAATCTTGCAGTATTTCTTCTTCTTCAATTTTTATAATCGAGGAGCTCATGAAAGGCTCTTGTCTACTTTCTTCAACTCATTGGAGTCCTCATTTGATGACCTTATTTGGTAGTGGAAGCAAAGAAGTGATTTATTCTTCGACTTTATCAAGGTATGTTGATCTTTTCTATTTTTTTTTACTTTTTGATTTCATGTCAAGCCAATTAATCCATAGAGATGGATTCGTGAGAGAAGGATTTTTCTTAAAGCTATGGGAGTATGAACAATGCAAGTTTGTCTTTTTAATTCTCTCTTTCTCTATTTTCTTAAAAATCTGTCTTTTCAACTATCTCTTTTTTTTGAAACTATCTCTATTTTTTTAATTCTCTCTCTTTCAAATATCTTTCTCTCTCCACTCTTTCTTTTAGGTTGCTCTCTCTTTAACCTCTCCAATTTTTACTTTCCTCTTCATTTTGCTCTTTCTTTCAATCTCCATCTTTTCCTTTTTTGAACTTCCCTTTCTCACTCTTTTTACTTCTTTCTTTGTTTTTTTTTGTTCTCCCTCTTCTTTAACTAATCTCTCTTTTTTTTTTCTAGTTTTCGTCTCTCTTTTATTAATCTCTTGTTAATGTCTCTCTTTAAATCTTTCTCTTTGGAGTGATTACTATACTTAAGCTCCTTGCTTAAATCCAAAGATATGTTGACAAAGAAAGGGTGTGATGTAAATGGAGACATGGCTACTGATGAACATTACACATGCCATTTTATAATGAACAAATATTAAGATAAGTTGGACCGATAACCTATTGTACAATAAGAGGTCCTGTGTGCCCAAATTTAAATATGGAGCAGATATTTGAATCTTGTGGAATGCATCAGGGATCCACTCCCACCAAAAAAAAAAAAATATGGACGGCTAGAAGGAAACCCATCAGTAAAATTCGGTTGACGAGTTAACGATGGTGACAATGAAGAGCGTCATGTTGATTGATGACATGTCCATAGGCATCTGTAAAGACTAGATATTTACCAACTATTATGGGAACCATCAGTATTGAAATGAGTATCACTAACGTCCAATGAGAACCATCATTGCTTATTGAATCACTAATGTTGATTCCGCTGTCACTAATGGTGGGTCTTCCCTTAAACGTGTAGACAACCCATTGTTTACTGAGTTATCTTGAGCACATCAATAAATATACAACTTTTACGAACCGCGTATCAATGCCATCAGTATTTATCTAGGTGACGTTGTTTCTTCTGTCAGCGTATGTTTAAAAGCTTGCTCACAGTTTCTCATGATATATCTTCCTTTATGACTGATGGTTTTTCGTCTTCCACCAATGAACACTTATCCTTATTTTTCTGTTGCAATCAGGGCGAATCCAAGGGAGAGCCCACAGCAAAAAAAAAAAAAAAACATGTAAATTTTAGAAAATTTCACTTGTCCTATATAAAAATTTTGGAAAAGTCAAAATTTAGAAACTTTACTTCGACCCCCTTCATGAAAAAAATTTTGGTTCCGCCCCCTGGTTGCAATCCCCTTTCGATTTTCCTCTCTTTGTCATCCACAGCTTCCCCCAAATCTGTGTTACTTGCCACTAACAACCATTGAACCTACCTTTAATCAGCCACGGTTGCCCACCATTGAATACTATGTGTGAAACCTTCACAATTTCCTACTGGAAGCACAAGCAAGAATCAACTCGAAGCACAAAATACAGCATTAAGAAAACAAGTCAATACTATACAAGAAACACTAGTTGTACTTGATGAAAAATGTGCACGATATGATGAAGTTAAATTAAAGTGTCTGAGCTTGAGACAACTTGTGTTAAGGTCCCCAAGGTAGATACTAAATGTACAAAGGTAGATATGCTCATAGATAGTGTAAATCAAATTATAGCTTCACTTGTGGGATCATTCGGTTAAGTTTCAAATATATTTTCTATTAAAATCATGCATACCATTTCTTGTAACATATTTTACTTGTTCTATGCAACTTTGCCGCCTGATTTACGCCATTGATAAGTATAGATGAAATTTGAAGTCTAGATTATTGGACTTCGTTTCATGTTTTGAATATTATTACCAACACCATTGGAATATCTAAGATGGGCTACATGTATCAAAAAATTTGTTAGACTTATTCATACATATGTACTTGTTATTAAGGATAATATCCATTCATTTGTCTGTTAATCAATAATATGTTCTGTATAATACATTGATTGCATTTTGTTCTGTTATTGATATCGTGAAGGTTTTTTTGTATTCCTATTTTCCAGGTTGTACATGATATAGTATAATATAAAACATATTACAACCTTTTACTGACAGGTATCTCACATCAGTAAAAGTGCAATCTAGCGTCCATAAAATAGCTATTACTGACAGGAAGCAATTGTCAATATTAAATATTAATTTTTTCTGGTGGGTATTTCCGTTAGTAAAAAGTGCACTGACGGTAGCCAGTCGTTACTATATCTGGTACACTGTAGTGACGGCTGCGGGTGTGTCAGTAAATCCTCAGCAATACAAGATGGCCACGATTTTCAGTGTAAGTGCACAAATGACTGACTGATGTAAGCAAGCGTCGCTACCCCATGCAATACACTAACAGCAACAGCCATTAGCATAATTCGACATCTACTAACGGTCTAGTGGACCCCGTCATTGAAATATTTAGTAGCACAATCTACACTCATGGATCCTGACGTCCATCAATAAAAGTATTAATGGTAGTCTAGACATTTTTAACTGATGTTTTTTTAAATGTCAATAATGTTTTCTTTTTGATGATCCAAGCCTTAGGATGCCAATAAATTGGATTTGGACCATATGTATCGTTTATAATGTCCAGTTACCGATGCAAACTGACCAGCAGTAGGCTCCCATGTTTTATTAAGAACGGGATGAAATTGGAAACTATACACAAACTATAAATGTCCGATTTATTGGATATGGTCCACCTATTTCAAAACGAATTCAAATGTGGCAACATTTCAATCTAACTTTTGTATTCATAATCTGAATTTTATATGAATTTGACTTTTTAATTAGCATTCTATATACAAATCCAGCTTCTAAATAAACAACTAATCATTTCAAACCACAGTAGTTGATATTTTAAGAATCGACTTCCAAAATACATGGATATCGGATAGACATTTGTTTAAAATTGAACATAAATTTAAATCAAATCAAATATTGACTGACTCAAAAAACTCAAGCTGGAGCTCAACTTGATGATACAACATCGAGCTCGAACCCAACTTATTTAGCTTGCTTATGCTAAATATGTACTGTTTCTTTTAACTCGTTTAGTTAGTACTCGTTTAACATGATGTCCCCATGATTGGGCTTAGGATCAGGATGGCTGGGACTCATACAAATCTAGTTCAGCTGTTGTTTTTCAACAGACTGTTTGACAGAACCATGAGCTCAGTACTAAGTGTGAAAGGTCTCTCTAACAATAGCAACAAATTAAGATCAAGTGGCACTAGCCAGGCAAGGTTGGTTCAGACCAATTAAATGGCCAGGCTAGGTTTTCTAGCTAGTCTTTCTAGCAATTTGCTTTCATGTTGGCTTTCTTGATTTCATACACATAAAGCTGCAGTTGAGGGTTTAAAAGAAGAAATCCAACATTTTTCGCACAGTGGTAAAAATGTACAGTTCATTAAGTACCTCGGTTGTTGTTGTGGCTTATATATATATATAAATATATATGTGTGTGTGTGTGTGTGTGTCTGTATAACGGTAGAACTCGACCCCATTTGCAATCTGCTTGCCGACAGAAGGACAGCAAGTTGTAGAAATTAAAGGAAAATAAGAGAGGAAAGCTTCAGCTTTGGAAGCTTTTTTGATCAGTGTGTGAAGGGTGTGGAATAGATGGGTCTGATTTAACCCAGATGTTTATCTTGAACAAATTTAAGTGTTTTTTCTTTTTGACAAAATAAAGTTCATGCAATGCACGAGGTTGTTTGCCAATTATGTATTGTGGTCCATACCGCTGTCTACAAACTACAAAGTCTATTTTTTTCTTTTCATTTTTGCTTGGATCTTGATGGCGGGGCAATCCAGGCTTGTTATACATTCACTTGCTGTCACTGAATTTTGGCCATATTATAATCAAGTAAATTGCTGAGAAACAGGTGATCCAGCAGGGCCTGCTTCCTCATAAAACAACCGATGCCAAAAGCCTCATATGGACATGTTGGTGTGATTTCTTAGAATCTTACACTTTGGAAAAAGTTTTATAATTTCAATGCTTTCATATATCCATCTGAGTTAAAAAACACACTATAAAATGCATGAATTATAAATTATTCAACTATAAGCAGTTCCAATTTTTTTTCAAACATCTCATATAATTTTGAAGAAATGTGTATAGTGCTAGCAAGTGCATCTTCTTAAAAGTTAAGAATGTAGGCACATTTTCAGACTATGGGTTTGTGTTTTAAATTTATGAAGATCATTAAATGCATATTAATGGCCTAAATGTGAAAACCTTTGAAGGCCGCTCAAATAATGGCCAACTTGGGATTTTATCATATCAGCTAATAAATCAGGGCCTTTGTGCATCAATTGATGGATTGAAAACAAAATAATATTTAAAATTGTTTTTAAAAATTTTCTTAAAGGAAAAAGGTAACTTTTAGTATCTGTACAGATTCAAGCCAAAAAAGACATTGCCTTCTATTTGGCCCAAATAGCATCAGATTTATCATTTATACATGGTACCTGCTGGTATTCACAAAATTGATCTTTGTTTTCAATTACAAAAAAAAAAAAAAACAAATCATAGAGTTGGTCATCAATTTGAGGAAGTTAAAAGAGCTAGACAAGACTCCGTTGATGCATAAAAGGTATGCCAGTTCAGTTCAACAACACTTCAATTTACCGGACCGAAATCAAACAAGAGGGAGAGGGAGAGGGAGAAAGAAGAGGCAATGAATGGAAACACACATATTTAACCAAAATAATTAATTACAATTTGTCACTAATTTTCAGTAACATTATCTATATATGTGTAGTCTTTCTCCAAGATGGTCCATTAACTCCTGCGCAGATGGAGTGCTGGACATGAGTCGATTGTCAACGATTGAAGGATGGAGAGGCAGGTGATCTGTTGCTGTGCATCGGTGGGACATGTAGTTTCATTTTGTTGTTGTTGGGGAGTAATATTATTCACGTTCACCAGAGACTTCAGATTGGGGAAGTCCTAAAGTGATAGCCCTCTCAGTTTCGGGAGGCATTGCCAGTGGCCTCCCAAGCTAATGTCCTTAGAGAAAGAGTGTAGGTGAAATTCCTCCAGTTGAGAGAAACCCCACACCCACTGGGGCACCCTTCCCCATTTGACCTCCTCATCAACATTATTGCCTCTCAAATACAGACATGTAAGGGAGGGTAGAAATGTGGGTACTTGTGATGGCAATGGCGATGGCAGTAGTACTGCTGATTCTGAATCCAACCCCAACTCAATGAGGTTAGGTAGTTGCTAAAGCAATTTCCATCCCAATCTTGCACTTGGGCAATTCTGAATCCAACCCCAACTCAATGAAGTTAGGTAGTTGCTCAAGCAATTTCCATCCCAATCTTGCACTATCAATGAGGTTAGGGAGCTGCTTCAAAATGTTCAGGTCAGACAACCACAACCTCCTTAAAGCTGGCATGTGATCATCAGCTACTTGCTCTACCCTACCACATCCCTTCACCTCCAACGACTCCAATGTAGGCATGTTAGCGAGTCTTCAGCTTTTCACATCTGTTCACATCTAACGACTCCAATGCAGGCAAGTCACCAATCGTGTTGAGCTCATCACACTCCCAAATCTCCAAGGACTTCAGCAAAGGCATGCTCCGTAATTCACACAATGTTGGGCAGTCGCTGACCCCCAATTCTTCCAATGATTTAATTCCTATCACTGTTGCCCTTGATGGGCAACTTAGCAGCCATACTGTTCGCAGCTTCCCATAATTCGCGTCCAAATACCATGCAGGCCTATCTCCTGTATAACCCCAAATTTCCAACCTCTCTATGCCATGTGGAGGTTTCAAAGCCTCCAGCAAACCCTTCTGTTCAGAAGCACTACCAACTTTATCATCCTCTCGCACCTCGAAGTCAAATTTCACCTTAATTAGTTCATGCTTCTCCTTAAGCTCTGCTTTCTGTGCATCAATTACCTTCACCCTTCCCCCACCCAAACCTTCTATTGACAATTTCCCCTTTAGTTTATTCAAGTCTTTTATTTCCTTAATATTGCATCCTCTTGTATCCCCCTTGTCATCGCATACCATAAACCTATGCAAGGTTTGTAAATTAGTAAGCTTCTCCAAGCCTTCAGCTACAAATCCCAATTCTCGGCATCTTTCAGGCAAAGATACCTCAAGTTGCACACTTCACCTATTTCCTTGGGCAACTATCCAATTCTGCTATTACTTAATCCAATGTTTGCAGGTTACAGAGTCTGCCGATTGAACTGGGCAACCGTCTCACATGAGAATGGCTTTGATCCAAATATTTTAGAAGTGCAAGGTCTTCAATGGACTTTGGCAGCTCATCGATCTGGCATTCCCTCAATGACAACACCCTCAACTACTTGAAATTGGCTAAGTCTTTAGTATAAACCAAAGGCAACTCACTCGTAATATTGTGCGCAACTTATTTGCTGCTCTTGAGGAATTACGCTTTTGCACTTCTGCATTGTCGACACCAAGTAATGACAGATGGTGGGTGTGCTCAGTAGCAGAGGCATGACTATATTCCTTTCCACCTATATATAAGGCAAGGTCATGCAAAATGTCATGCAATTTGAGATCCTTATATTCAGTTTCTTCAATCATGAACCGATTTATCAAGTCACTAATCCATTGGTTAGCAGTCACTTCCACATCAATGGCTTTCTTTTGGTCAATCAATCCATGTGCCATCCATTGCATGACCAATCTATCCACTTTTATCTCCTGACCCTTTGGATAAATGCAGCAATATACAAAACAAATCTTCAAATAATGTGCCAAGTCATCGTAGCTCAGCATGAGACCAGGAAGAACGCTACCACATATTTCAGAGGATGATGATGTTGAGGAAGGCATCTTCCATTCCCAGATCTCACTCTTCTCATCGGTTTCCCAGTCGTCTTTCGTCTTCATTTTTGTACCCATTAAGGATCCTACCGTCTGAACAACAAGTGGCAACCCATCACATTTCGCCACTATTTTCTCCCCAATACGTTTCAAATGGTGACTCTCTAATTCATGTTCTTGTTTCTTTGCCACAGACAGAAACAAGCTCCAACTTTCATCGAAAGACATTTGTGGCAATTTATGAATTTCAGTACCTTTGTAGCTCTCTCTCTCTCTCTCTCTCTCTCTATATATATATATATATAGCTCTAGAGATATAAAAAAACAGTAGATCTTGACCCCATCTGCAATCTGCTTGCCGACATATAATGACAGCAGTTGCAGAAATTGGAGCAAAAGAAGAGAGAAAAGCTTCAGCTTTGGATGCTTTCTGATAGGTGCATAAAAGGTCAGACTTTCACTCCCAGAAGTTTATCTTGATCCAATGAAGGATGCTGGGAGGTAGGCTCCCCACCATTTATTAAGAAGGATTCATATGTACACGACAGAAGCTTATCTTGATCAAATTTAGTGTTTTCTTCTACAAAAAAAGTACAAGTATCGGCAATTAAGAAAAATAAACATTATAGGCTAAGTGCACTCATGCAGGGGTATGCAAGGTAATAGAATACGAATGGTATTAAGTTGAAGACAAAACAATTAATAAATGAAGTTCCAACCAGTGAAAATGGTGTCAATTACATATTGTGGTTCATACGGATGTTGACAAATTCAATTTTTTTCTTTTCATTTTTGTCCACTTGTGTGTGGCTTAGCCTACCATCTTTAGATCCCTTGTATCTTATTTTCCTCTTGAAATCCCAATCATGGAATCAAGAACAAATTGATTGTGGTCCCTCCTTTTTTTTAGACAGTGATTCATTTTTTTTATGAAATTACAAATTTTGGTTCAAACATAAAAATACCAGTAATTTAAAAAATATGTCATAGTGTTATAGGAAAATTATGGCCGTGGTGAGAATATAATGTAAATGATGGGTATTATATGAAAATGTAAATCAAATTCTTGAGAGATCGGTGAGTCCTTATGGTCTCTTATTCATCTAATATGTAGTTTATAGCTAGAATATTTCTTCTTTTTCTTCTTTCAATAGAACCTGATTAGTTAAATTTAAATTTGATTCCACAAGGTATAGTAGCTAAATTGCATTTGAAGTCTGTTTGTAATAATCCTATACAAAATTGATCATTTGCAATTCATTCTGTCCCCACATATAGAGAAAGCCCCAAGCGGTGTAGCATGGTTGCCTCTGTTAGTTCATTTATTATGGGTGCTACTGCTAGGGACTGCAAAAGATTGATGCATGACACTTTAGTTGACATGTACTCTGCTCTCCACCCAGAACCGGGTTAGAGGAAAAAAGGAAGGGGCTTCAGCCTCCTCAGGGCATTCATATAAACTAAAGCAAAAAATACAGTTGTGAGATGAATTTAATCCAAACCATCAATCAGTAAAGAAAACACGGTGACAAGAGCGTCTTTTTCATCAGGATAGACCAAGGGTATTCATATAAAATAAAGCAAAAAAAGTAGTTGTGATATGAATTGAATCCATAATATCCACCAGTAAAAGAGACAAAGTGACCAGAACATCATTTTCTTTACGATAGACAAAGGGTATTCATACAAACTAAAAGCAAAGAAAAAAAAGAAGACAGTTATGAAATGAATTTAATCCAAAGCATCCAGCAATCAAAAAGACAGTGATAAGAGAATAATATTAATTACAACAGACCCAGAAGAATGGCTGCAAGGTGCATGACAATGACACTGGACTGCTTAATTGGATGGCGGTTTTAAGCACTAAAAGAGTGCACTGCTCATTCATTGAAGAAGAAGCCCCTTTGACCCCTCTCTCTCTCTCTCTCTCTGTGTGTGTGTGTGTGTGCGTGTGTTCATTCCATATGGTGACTTCAACTGATTTGGTGACATAGCTTCCTTTTATTGCTGGAACATTGCCTAATTTCCATCTTTTGCCTGTCTGTGCAATTTATGGAGCAAGTTTGCTTAGCTTAACAACAAATGCATGGCGTGAAGCAGCAACCACAGTACTTTATATCTATTTCTTCAAACTTCCATCTGACATTTCCTAATTCGTTTTCTTCTACTTTACTGCATATCTGTCAATGCATGCACGCATGCATCTGTGTATGTGTGTGTGAGAGAAAGAGAGATTGAAAAAGAGAGAGAGTCAGAGTGAGAGTGAGAGAAAAAAAGGAAACAGTTGAGTGACCAAAAAGGAGTCCACCCATGAGGAATGAGATTCCTTCACCATAGAAATATTGTCTCAGAGACCCTAACCACCTAAACTTTTCATGTTGACATGACACCCCTAAACTTTTTCCCCTCTCTATGTATCTTAAACTTCTTCTATATTCAACATTAATGGCACAAAAAGGTTTAAATTCCAAGTCAATAATAGATGGTAGAATTTCACTTTATATTTCTAGCTGAAAACAAGTCCTTCACCTCATTCCCCACACTAATTTCGAAGTTCTTGACGTTTGGAATATACTGTTGTGCATCATCTTCATTCCTACGTTCAGTTAGCTGGTACCACAATTTTTTTGAAGCAGAAAGCACTCTCTTGCTTGGGAGTCAAGAGCAAACATTTCTTTATGAGTAACAAACGTTATTACACATTACTGTTAGTTGGTTGAATCAGTTCATGTGATTGAACCACATTCCCATTGTGTTCCCAACTTATACATGTTGTGCCACTTTATTACACACACACACACATATACATATATATAAATATAAAATATGAGAAATAGTAACTAGCATTGGGGTCAAATGGCTGCCCATCCATTAGCAATGACTTTCTTGACCAAGAGTAGTACACCTAATTAAAGGTACAACATACAATTCTTGATTGATATTAAAATTTGGTCATCCAGAATAAGGGGACAGACAAATTTTTAGCTCTTAAGGACTCATATCACTGCACACCAGATATCAGCTTAACAACAGTTAATTTCCCATGTGCCACATGCCCAATTCTACCTGCAAAATTGGAAAAAGTGGTCACTCGGTTTGTGTGAAAATTGGAAAAAGTGATCACTCGGTTTGTGTGCATGCCTAAGGTGGGAACATTAAAAATTCTTTTACAATTATGAACAAAGTAAATAAGCACCTTTTTCACCCTAAGTAAATCTTCCTTCCTACATTTTCTCTTTTTAACTTGGGTATCTTTCTTACTGCAAATACGTGAAAACATAAAAGATTTATCTGAAGAAGAGAAAGAAACTGCAACTAAACAGAAAGATGCAGATCTGAAACGGGTGCAGTTGGTACACCCTTTTGACTTCAGGGAGGGTGAATGCACTGCCATTCAGGGACCTGTGGTTATAGCATCTACTGGGGTTCAGGCAAGGTAAACACCGTGGCTGTTAGGGGTATCAATCATTTTTAATAGTCACAATTAATGCCGTGGCTGTTGCATAGAACAAACAAAGCAGATTTTTGCTTTAGCCAGTGATGATGACCAACCTGTTCCATTCACGTAAATGACCATGGCCGTTGTGTAAATGCACAAGCTGCAGACCGATACAGCTGCTCACTGGATGAAGGAAATTGTGAAGATCATGCCAGCTCAACGAATGAAGAAAATCATGAAGATCATGACAAATCAAACAAAAAGGCAACTATACCCGTTAGATTTGGAGTGATAAATCAAGGAAGAACACCTCACGAGGCAGGGAATCTAGGCAAGAAAAGTTGCAATGTATCCTCATCAAAGGAGAAAGAAATGATTATAGAAACTAGAAATTTAAGTAAGGATTGTTTGAATTTTAAACAAATCTGTAACAATCCTCCAAGAAACATGTATAAATTATCTCATCAAGGGAACCTCATATCCATCGTTTTTCTTGGTGTGAGAGACAGTGGACGTAGGATTCTTTTTAATCCGAACCACTTAAAATTTTAGTCTTGAATTTTTCCTTTCATGGTATCAGAGCATAGTTCCGTGAGGATTAAAGATTTCTCCATGGCTTCCGGTGCATCCTCTTCGTCCTTCATGGCAGCTAAGTATCCATATCCTTCAACGGTTAATGTTGCAAATTTTCTCACAAGAATTACTTGCTTTGGAAAACCCAAATGCTTGGGCTGATTGGAAGCCAAGACGTGATGGGTTTTATTGATGGACAAATCTTCAAACCGACCTCTACCATTGAAATTGTTGAAAATGGTGAGGCCCGTTCTGTCCCAAATCCAGAATTCTTTGCCTGGAAAAAATCAGAACGACTTCTTAGCGGGTGGATCACTGGATCACTCTCAGAAGAAGTGCTAGGTCTTGTGGTTGGACTCCAAAGCTCTGCTGAAGTCTGGAATGCTCTTATAATGGTCTTTGCTAGAGAATCAAAAGACTGAGAATTTCTGTTAAACAGAAAATTGCAGACTTTTCAAAATCAAGATAAAACTGTTACTGAGTATATAACAGGTTTCAAAACCATATGTGATGAGTTGGCAGCCATTGGGAAACCTCTGTCGGATCAAGACAAATTTTGTTGGCTCACGACGTCGATACTTCGACCTCCTATTCCTGCATATATTGATGTTGTTTCACTGCTTGAAAGCCACGACAACGTGAAAAATCTCCATGGGTTCCAACTCAATCCTAATGCTGCGTTCATAAGCCAGCGAGTTCAAGTTCAACCCTCTTACTCTCACAATTAAAGAGGATGTGATCACTATAACAGAAAAAATAGTAGCTCTCGCTTCAACTCGTGAGGACGTGGATTTCCACCCGCTTCTCAATCTCGTCCCACCAACACTCCAGCCAATGTCGGACGAAATACCACTCAATCTTCAGTCAAAGCAGTGTGTCAAATTTGTGGCTTGAGTAATCACACGGCATTCAAATGCTACCACAGATTCAATCAGGCGTATCAGCCCAAAGATCTTCCAAAAATTTTTTCCACTGATCAAGTTGCCGATCCTAATAATGCAGACTGGTATCCGGACATTGGCACAACTTCTCATGTTACAGATGATCCAGGTAAACTGAAACATCTCATTAAATACCATGAAACTGATTCAGTTATGGTTGGAAACGGGCAGCGTTTACGGATAACTGATATTGGCTCTACTAATATTGATCTTGGAAATACAACTCTCCCTCTTGATGATGTGTTGGTTGTTCCTGCGATAAAGAAAAATCTTATTTTTGTAAGTCAGCTTACGTCTTATATGCCCTATGTATTTGAGTTTACATCTGATTCGTTTGTAATTAAGGACAAGGAAACCAATCAGACGATTGCCAAGGGAGCTAGACAGGATAACAGCAACGTCAGAAATTTGGAATAGTCGCCTTGGGCATCCATCAGCTAAGATCATTGATTTTTTATCATCCAAGGGTAGAATAAATTTGACAGCAAAAAGGTGTATGTTTTCGATTTGTCAAAGTTGTCAATTGGGAAAAGCAACACGTTTGCCTTTTCTTCCATTAGATGATGAATATTATGAACCCTTTGAAAAAATTCATTGTGATCTTTGGGAACCAGCACCAGTTGATTCTTGTCAAAAATTTCGATATTATGCTCTCTTTGTTGATCACCACTCTCGATACTCCTGGATCTATCCATTAAAATCTAAGTCTGATTTTTTTACAAAGTTTATGAAATTTCATAAAATGGTGACAACGCAATTCGGAAGATCTGTAAAAAAATTTCAAAGTGATGAAGGTGGTGAATTTAGGAGCGCTGTTTTTCTCTCTTATTTAAGAGAATATGGAATCAAACATCTCAAGGTTTGCCCAAAAACTCCTGAACAGAATAGTTGGTGAAGCGGAAACACAGGTCAGTTACTGAACTTGGATTAACTTTACCATTTCATAGTAATTTACCAACCTGCCCTCACCGAAGTGAACCCCCCTGATATTGCGAGACTTCACAATAGTGAACCAGAACCTCCCTTTCTTGCTTCTTCTCTACAACCACCAGTCATGCCTCCCTCACCTTTATCACCACCAGAGTCACCATCACTGCTTAGCTCGCTAGCTCCTCACTCATCATCGCCACCTAGCTCACCCTCTCCAATCTCATCTAATGCCTTACCTAATACCTCTACAAGACTATCTCATCCTATGGTCATGCATTCTCAAAATGGTATTGTTAAACCCAATCCCAAATACATATTAACTACCCATGCTCCCACCCAACCAAGACATTTTTCATTGCTGTTAAAAATCCCGGTTGGAGGCAAGCTATGGAGGATGAAATGGCAGCATTGATTGCAAATGACCTTGGCACCTCGCGATCCCTCCATGCATATTATTGGCAGCCAATGGGTTTACAAAACCAAATTGAATAGTGATGGCCACATTGATAGACTTAAGGCAAGGCTGGTAGCACAGGGTTATACTCAAGTTGAAGGCATGGATTTCCTTGAAACCTTTTCACCAGTGACTATTCGGATCCTTCTCTCTGTTGCTCTTATGAATAGCTGGCCACTTAAACAACTTTATGTCAAAAATGCATTCTTGAATGGCTGTTTGACTGAAACTGTATTCATTGAGCAGCCTCCATCTTTCAAAGATGATCGATTTCCACACCTTGTTTGCAAATTGCGCTATATGGCCTCAAACAAGCCCCTCAAGCTTGGTATGATCGGTTTGCTCAATTCTTATTTTCTCACAATTTTCAAGCCAGCTCTGCAGATCCATCGTTATTTGTTCAACTCCAACAGTCGACTGTAACTATACTTCTATTATATATGGATGATATCATTCTCACTGGTAGCAGTCCTACTTTTCTTGCATCCTTTCAAAAGGAAGTATCACGTACATTTGCTATGAATGATATTGGGAAATTACATTATTTCTTAGGCATTCAAGTTCAACGCACTGCTTCTGGACTATTCCTCAACCAGCAATGCTATGCTATGGAAATTGTTGAATTCGCACAGATGCAATCGTGCAGATTAACTGTTACCCCAATGGTTACTAATGTTTTTAGAAACAACACTGCAGAAGAAGAAGCATATCCCAATGCTACATTGTATCGCAGTCTTGTTGGCGCTCTGCAATATCTTACGTTTACATGACCCGGACATCACTTATGCTATTAATTATGTGTCACAGTTTATGCACGTTCCCTCCTTGCGACATTTCTAGTTGCTGAAACGCATTCTTCGCTATATTCAGGGTACTATCTCTCTTGGGATGCAATTCTTGAAGCCCAGCAAATTATCAGTTCGAGCTTATTCTAATGCAGATTGGGTCGTCGCTCTACCAAAGGCTACTGCACCTTTTTGGGCTCCAATTGTATTTCCTGGGCATCTAAAATACAACAAAGTGTTGCGCGATCTTCTTGTGAAGCAGAATATCATGCTCTTCCAATGGCAGCAGCAGAACTAACTTGGATCATGTTCATTCTTAGAGATCTTGGACTGTTTCTCTCTCAACCTCCCTTGCTGTTATGTAACAATCTTTCTACTTTGCAATCCACCATCAAAACGGCCCATCACTCCCGGATGAAGCACATTGAGCTTGATTTTCATTTTGTATGGGAAAAAGTGGCTCTTGGATTGTTAGTTACTCAATTTATTTTGTCCGCTCATCAGCTTGCTGATATGTTTACAAAGCCATTGCCCCATCATCGATTGACAACATTGGGTCACCATCTCGGACTTCGCTATAGTCTACGCTCGAGATTGAAGGGAGATGTTAACGCACAAGTTGCAGACCGTTATAGCTCCTCACCGGATGAAGGAAATCGTGAAGATCATGGCAGCTCAATGAATGAAGAAAATCATGAAGATCATGACAAATCAAACAAAAAGGCAACTATACGCATTAGATTTGGAGTGATAAATCAAGGAAGAACACCTCACGAGGCAGGGAATCTAGGCAAGAAAAGTGGCAACGTATCCTCATCAAAGGAGAAAGAAATGATTATAGAAACTAGAAATTTAAGGAAGGATTGTTTGAATTTTAAACAAATCTGTAACAATCCCTCCAAGAAACGTATAAATTCTCTCATCAAGGGAACCTAATAGCCATCATTTTTGTTGGTGTGAAAGACAGTGGACGTAGGATTCTTTTTAATCCGAACCACTTAAAATTTTAGCCTTGCATTTTTCCTTTCACGTTGTGCCCGTTGTATAAATATAAACTACAAATTTTATTTGGAACATAAAAGTTGCTACAATCGTTTTTGCAGAACTATCTTGATAATATTTGATACATTATAGAATATGAAAAATCTATATTGACACCAGCAACAGCAGATGCCGAAATCATGCTCCCTCTTTCGCTGGATTCACACCGAACGTGAACCTAAGCTGACCAAAACCGTCTCCTTCTTGTTTTGCATGGTTCAAAATCTAATCCTCTGCTAGGTTCCGACATGTGGACAGCCTTCACAAGAGAAAACAGATCGCATGTCAGGAACAGAAACAGTCAAGATGGTCCGTTAACTCCGGCCGGGGGTGGAGTGCAGAACATCTGTTGATTGCCAACAATTCAAGCTTGGAGAGGCAGGCGATCTGTTCCTTTGCATCCTTGGGACCTGTTGTTTCTACTGCATCATTTTTTTGGAGAGTAATAATATTGAAATCCGCCAGAGACTTGAAATTGGGGATGTCAGAAAGGCATTGGTGTCTTAGTTTCAAGAGACATTTCCAGTAGCCTCCCAAGGTGTTGTGCTCGGTGAAGCCTTCTAGTTGCAATTCCTCCGGTCCGGAGAGACACCACACCCACTGGAAATGGATTGGATTCATATCAGCTTGAAAATGAATTCAACATGCATATTCTTGAATTATGATAGGTAAAAACAAATCCATTCGCAGTAGCAGCTTTATGGGGATTAGGCCCCTTACCTTTATTTAAACAAAATCGCCCATACAGAGAAAGGTTAGCATTATACAAATGCTAATTTTCACATTCAGAAAAACAAAGGGTTGACTAAACCCTCCGAATGAGCAAAAAAGAGAAAACAAACTATGAGCAACTGTTGGTCTGCACAAAATAAATTTCCCCTCCTTTAAATGGACATTACGAACACACCAAAATCGAACATAGGATTCCCTTTTTCCTCCTTCACTCTGTACTGAAAACCTTCTAAAGTTCTTCTTCAAACAGCCCACACTCTCCTTCCATCAAGGTGTAGACGAAGCTTTCGGACTAGAGCATCAACCAAAGAGATTACTGTAATGTGTTCACCATATTCTCTGTGGAAGCTGAAAATCTGCTCTAACACCTCTACCCCACCCTCCAACATGCCTCCTCTAGGAGCCAGCAATATCCACACTCCTTTAGCTCCATCACCAGTGAATTGACGGTTTCTCCCACTTTCTCCTGCAAATTGTTCAGAAAACTGGTATTCATATCTAGTTTTGTTGTCAGATTCAAGACATAGTTTCAACTATTTTGTAAAATTTTAGAAATTTTTGCAAAAACTTCATCCTTGGTTTTTAGTAAATAAATCCAAGTATTTTTTGAAAAAATCAATCAATGTAAGGTAATAACAAAAATTAAGTGTGAGTTCACTGGGGCTGGTCCCCACACGTCAGTATGCACTAGTTCAAACGGAGACAAAGCATTATTCAAAGATTAATAAAATGGGAGTCTATAGATATTTTAGCATGCTTGCAAGTTTCACAAACATGTGACTTATAATTCAAATTTGGCAATAAAATATTCAGGGTGTGTCATGATGGATGACCAAGTCTCTCATGCCAAAGCCCCCAAGCATGACTGATTTGGGTAGTCAAGGGGCATGCATTAATTTTAAACATAAAGTCATTTTCTTGAGTTTCCTAACCAATCTTCCTCATCAAAATAGTGTCTTCAAATACAACATTATTGGAGGACAAAATAACGACAATTTAAATATTTAACAATCTTTGAAACAGACAAGTTAATTGAGACAAGTTAGTCGGCTATCCAATGGTCAGGTGTTAGGGAGATGAGAGCATTACCAATGGGAGGTCTAACACTTGCTGATGCTGCAGTACCATGTTATAGAATGCTTGTTCCTTTTGCAAATTGCAATTGTGCTTTGGTATCCTTCGATGATGTCCTTTGCAATTGTGCTTTGTCATCTCCTCCTCTATTTTTTTCTTGGTGGAAGAAAGACATAGCAGAGGAAGAGAACTAGAAATCTGAAAATGGAAGAAGAGGAAGATGAAGGAATGCCAAACGAATTTAGGTCTGCCATTGCTTAAATCTGAAAATGGAAGGAGAAGGAAGACGAAGGAAGTGCTCTACAGGCTGGCAAGGTCCATGATTCCCGAACCACAAAGTTCTACATCACCAACACTTCCTCTTCCTCACGTTTGTCTGATTTTTCATTGTATTATGTAAAAAGCTTGGATGCATGATTTCTTTTTTGAAATCCAAAATTTTATTTAGCCCATCCTAGTTTTGCGATCTGACCATTGACTAGAAGTACAACTTGTTCGTGCCATCATCCTTGCAGAAGTGGTGGTGCTGTTGCAACTTGCACGTCACCCACTCTGGGTGGGGGGATGTGAAAGGTTTCCCTAACAATAGCAAGAGTGAATGATCAAGTGGCACTAGCCACAAGTTGGCTCCGACCAATTAGATAGCCAGGGCTAGGTGTTGTTACTAGTCTTTTCAGCTATTTCCTTTCAAGTGGGCTTTCTTGATTTCTCCAAAAGGCTGCAGTTGAGGGTTTAAAACAAGTGATGCAAGAAGCAAAATCCAACAATAACTCCAAAAATAAAAAATTGTTATTCCATCAGAAAAATAAACATTATAGGCTAAGTGCATTCATGGAGAGGTATGTAAGCGAATAGAATTTGAAAATGAAGACAAAGTCAATTTTTTTTCTTTTCATTTTTGTCATACCTTTGTCCACTTGCGTGTGGTTCAGCCTACAATCTCAAGATGCCTCATATTTTCTTTACCTCTTAAAATCCCAATCGAGTTATCAAGAACAAATTGATATTTGCCCCTTTGCTTTTTTTTCAGACGGTCATTCATTTTCTTAAGAAATTATTTGTTTTAAATTTTTAATGTTGTCTCAGCACTAATTATTTTTCTCAACTTTAAAATGTTAAAAAAATCAAATACCATTAATTTAAAAAAATATGTCAGTGTTATAAGAGAAATTAGAATATAATGTACATGATGGGTATTATTGAATCTCTCAAATGAGAATGTAAGTCAAGTTGTTAAGTGATCAGTGAGTCCATATGGTCTCTTATTCGTCTAATATGTAGTTTATGACTAGAATATTTCTTCTCCTTTTCTTCTTCTTACAACAGAATCTAACTAGATCAATCTAAATTTGATGCCACAAAGTAGAATAAATAAATTGCATTTGATGTCTGTTTGTAATAATCCTATACAAAATTGACCATTTGCAATTCATTATATCCTCACGTATGGAGAAAGCCCCAAGATGTGTAGCGTAGTCGGTCGAACCAATGAATGTTCACTGTTAGTTCCTTTATTATGAGTACTACTGCTAGAGACTGCAAAAGATAGACGTGTGACACTTTAGTTGACATGTGTACTGCTCTCCACCGAGGACTGGGTTTGAAGAAAAAAGAAAGGGGCTTCGGCCTCTTAAGGGTATTCATATAAACTAAAGCAAAAAACACAGTTGTGAAATGAATTTAATCCAAACCATCAATCAGTTAAGAAAACATGGTGGCAAGAGCATCATTTTCATTATGATAGGCCAAGGGTATTCGTATAAACTAAAGAAAAAAAAGGCAGTTGTGATATGAATTTAATCCATAATATCCACCAGTAAAAGAGATAAAGTGACGAGAACATCATTTTCTTTACGATAGACAAAGGGTGTTTGCAAAAACTAAAGCAAAAAAAGACAGTTATGAAATGAATTTAATCCGAAGCATCCAGCAGTCAAAAAGACAGTGATAAGAGAATAATTTTATTTACGATAGACCCAAAAGAATGGCTGCAAGGTGCTTGAACTGGCATTAAACACTACGAGATTGTATTGCTCGTTCATTGAGGAAGAAGCCCCTTTAACCCTTCCCATAAACTAAAGAAAAAAAAAGCAGTTGTGATATGAATTTAATCCATAATATCCTCCAGTAAAAGATTTGATGCTTATCCCCTACAGGCTACTCTATCGCCCATAGAAAGTGGCCAATTCCAGAATCGGGCAAGATTGGGCATACGCTGAAGGAACACATCGTTGGTGAATCACACCCCCTTTAATTCGATGTTTATATGTTTGGATTTGAATATGAATGAAAGAAAATTTCATATCATATTCAAATTTAATTTTTCAATTCCAATTCAAGTCCGATTCAAATTCTGGTTTCATTTTTACATCTAAATCCAAATCCGACTTTTAAATACAAAACTAAGATCAGAACCACATTACGATATATATATACATATATATATTATGATATATATATACATATATATATATATATATATATATATATATATATATATATATATATATATATATATATATATATTACTATCTTTAATTCAAAAAATATGGATATTATTTATAAGATATTTACTTGAATTGAATATAGGAATCTCAATTAGATGGAATATTTGTTAAAAGCTAAGTTGGAATGTGGTAAAACGCAGACACATATGCTTAGTGGGTGCAACGGGTTCAGACGGTAAGTGCAAATGCAAATTTAAATTTGATTTTTTTTTATATATCTGATCGATTTAAGTGCTTGGATAACTGACTTAAATTTGCCCTTTTATCGAATCACCAAGCTTTGGAATTGCTGAATCACAAACAGGAAGTCAGAACTTTTGAAATTGCTAGTTCAAAGCCTACCATGCTCCAGCCTGTCAACATGCACGAAGTGGGCATCAATGAGCTAGGCAGTCCTTGAGTGGAAG
The DNA here is from genome assembly GCF_008831285.2 of Nymphaea colorata. Lineage (NCBI taxonomy): Eukaryota > Viridiplantae > Streptophyta > Magnoliopsida > Nymphaeales > Nymphaeaceae > Nymphaea > Nymphaea colorata. The sequence continues at coordinate 21,359 of NW_022204989.1, forward strand.
ACACTTAGAACATTTAAGTGGTAGAGGTAGTACAATGAGGTATTTTAGCTTTATAGCCGAAATGATTTTGATTCAATGATGTTGATGGGTGCACTCAAAAACTCCCACTCACTCTAAAAATAACAATCTGTTCATCATGGAGGGCCAACCCATTTGAAAATGGAGAATCAAATCTACCTGTCCATTAAAGAAAGGAGAAAAGAAAACGAAAAAAGGACACCATGCACATTGTTGCCCTTCTACCTTTTCCTTTTTTTAAGGAAACTAGACATCATGGCTCTTTGGTAGCCAACTCTTCAAGGAAGGAATCAACAGGCTCAATCTAAGAGGTGGCAAGAGCATCATTTAATTAGGATAGACCAAGGCTATTCGTATAAACTAAAGCAAAAAAAAAGGCAGTTATGATATGAATTTAATCCATAATATCCACCTGTAATAGACACAGTGACGAGAACATCATTTTGTTTACCATAGCCAAAGGGTATTCGTACAAACTAGAGCAAAAAAAAGACAGTTATGGAATGAATTTAATCCAAAGCATCCAGCAGTCAAAAAGACGGTGATAAGAGAATAATTTTATTTACAACAGACCCAAAAGAATGGCTGCAAGATGCTTGAACTGGCTTTAAGCACTAAAAGATTGCATTGCTCATTCATTGAGGAAGAAGCCCCTTTAACACTTCTTTCTCAGCATCATTTTCATTAGGATAGGCCAAGGGTACTTGTATAAACTAAAGCAAAAAAAGGCAGTTGTGATATGAATCTAATCCATAATATCCACCAATAAAAGAGACAAAGTGACGAGAACATCATTTTTTTTACCATAGACAAAGGGTATTCGTACAAACTAAAGCAAAAAAAAGGACAGTTATGAAATTAATTTAATCCAAAGCATCCAGCAGTCAAAAAGACAGTGATAAGAGAATAATTTTATTTATGATAGACCCAAAAGAATGGCTGCAAGGTGCTTGAACTGGCTTTAAACACCAAAAGATTGCATTACTCATTCACTGAGGAAGCCCCTTTAACACTTCTCCCTGTGTGTGTGTGTGTGTGTGTGTGTGTGTGTGTGTGTGTGTGTGTGTTCATTACATATGGTAACTTCAACTGATTTGGTGACATAGCCTCCTTTTATTGCTGGAACATTGCCTAATTTCCATTTTTTGTTTGTGTATGCACTCAGCTTAACAACAAATGCATGCCGTGAAGCAGCAACTGCAGTACTTTCTATCTATTTCTTCAAACTTCAATCTTCCATCTGACATTTCCTAGTTCCTGTTTTTCATGCTTTACTCTGTATGTATCAATATGCATGCATGCATGCATGCATCTGTGTATGTGTGTGTGAGAGAAAGAGAGAGAGAGAGACAGAGCGAGAGTAAAAAACAGGACAGTTGAGTGACAAAAAAGGAGCCCACCCATGAGGAATGAGATTACTTCACCAAAGAGATATTGCCTCAGGGGCCCCAACCACCAAGAAGTTCTGGCTGGATGACATGGACCCTGCACGCTTTTGCATATGGCTGCCATGTTACTCTTTGCCAAACACTTTTCATGTTGACATGACACCCCTCAATTTTTTTCCCCTCTATGTATCTTAAACTTGTTTTATAGTCAACGTTAATGGCACAGCAAGGTTTAAATCCCAAGACAATAATAGATGGTAAATTTTCACTTTCTATGTCTAGCTGAAAACAACAAATCCTTTATCTCATTTCCCCACATTAATTTTGAAGTTCTTCAACTCCAGACATTTTGAGCCCACAATGCCAGCTAGCCAAACAAGTTCTGCAACATCAGCCACAGGCATCATATCTCATATAAATGGAAAATTCAAGGCCAAGATGTCAATAGACATGCATGATTGCGTATACACATCCAACATGTCTGTTTCAACACCACCAAACCTTGGATTAAAACTTACATCACCAAGAGTCTACCCGTTGAACATGTGTAAATAGTTGGTTATCAACGTGACTGCCCACTTTTTTTAATTTCCCTCACATGATGTCTTTATCTTCATGATCTTCAATGCGTCCATGATCTGCATGTTGTAAGCTTGGGACAAAGAATATAGAAGTCAGCATCCCGTGAAGTCTGATGTGCTTGAGAGTCTAGAGTAAACATTTCTTTAGGAGTAACAAACCTTAATACACATTACCGTTAGTTGGTTGAATCAGTTCATGTGATTGAACCGCATTCCCATTGTGTTATCAACTTATATTCTAACAATTGAACACATGTTGTGCCACTTTATTACACACAGGCACAGATATATATATATATATATATATATATATATATATATATATATATATATATATATATATATATATATATATATATATAATCAAACTGTCATAAAATATGAGAAATAGTAACTAGCATTGTGGTCAAATGGCTGTCCATCCATTAGCAATAATTTTCTTGACCAAGAGTAGTACACCTAATTAAAGATACAACAGACAGTTCTTGATTGATATTCAAATTTGGGCATCCTGAATAGGGGACAGACAAATTTTTACATCTTAAAGGACTCACATCACTGCACACCCGATATCAGTTTAACAACAGTTAATTTCCCATGTGCCACATGCCCAATTCTACCTGAAAAATTGGAATAAATGGTCACACAGTTTGTGTGCATACCTCAGGTGGGAACATTAAAAATTCTTTTACAGTTATAAACAAAGTAAATAATCACCTTTTTCACCCAAAGTAAATCTTCCCTCCTTTTAGATTCTCTCTTATTTAACTTGGGTATCTTTGTTACTGCAAATACATGAAAAGAAAAAAGATTTATCTGAAGAAGAGGAAGGAACTGCAACTAAACAGAAAGATGCAGATCTGAAACGGGTGCAGTTGGTAAATCCTTTTCAGGGAGGGTGCATGCACTGCTCTTCAGGGAGCTGTGGTTATAGCATTCCTGCCTACTGGGGTTCAAGCAAGGTAAACACCGTGGCTGTTAGGGGAGCATTATAGAATATGAAAAATTTATACTGACACCACCAACAGCAGATGCCGAAATCATGCTCCTCTTTTGCTAGATTCACACCAAACGTGAATCTAAGCTGATGAAAACCGTGTCCTTCTTGTTTTGCATGGTTCACAATATAATCCTCTGCTACGTTCATCCACGTCGACAGCCTTCACGAGAAAACAGATTGCATGTCAGGAACAGATGAAGTCAAGATGGTCCATTAACTCCTGCCGCAGATCAAGTGCAGAACAGCTGTCAATTGTCAACAATTCAAGCTTGAAGAGGCAGGCGATCTGTTTCTTTGCATCCGTGGGACATTCTGTAGCTACTGCATCATTTTGTTGGAGAGTAATGTTATTGATTTCTGCCAAGGACTTGAGATTGGGGATGTCAGAAAGGCATAGGTATCTTAATTTCGGGGGCCATTTCCAGTAGCCTCCCAAGATGATGTCCCCGGTGAAACCTTCCAGTAGCAATTCCTCCAGTTGGGAGAGACACCACACCCACTGGAAATGGATTGGATTTATATCAGCTTGAAAATGGATTCAACATGCATATTCTTGAATTATGACAAGTAGAAACATATCCATTCGCTGTAACAGCTTTATGCGGGTTAGGCCCCTTACCTTCATTCAAACAAGATCACCTATACAGGGAAAGGTTAGCTTTATATAAATGCTAATTTTGACAATCAGAAAAACAAAGGGTTGACTAAACCCTCCAGATGAGCAAAAAAGAGAAAACCAACTATGAGCAGCTGTTGGTCTTCACAAGATAAATTTCCCCTCTCCTTTAGATGGGCATTATGAACACACTAAAATCGACCATAGAGTTCCCTTTTTCCGCCTTCACCCTGTACTCAAAACCTTCTAAAAATCTGCTGCAAACAGCCCATGCAGCTCTGATGCGTTCTGCCATCTTGATATTGGTAACATCAATAAAAATAAGTTTTACATGCCTTCACTGATGCCGACTGGGCAGGTTGTGCACATGATAGTGATAACACATCTAATGCACCAGCTCATGGTAACGTCCCCAAATCAGTAATCAACAATCTTAACGTCACCAAATCAGAAATCAGCAATATTAAAGGGGAACGAATCAGGCAAGAAGATAACGCACCACCAGCCAGTGCCGACGTCTCAGATCATGGTAACATAGCAGCTCATCATTCCATAAAATCAGGTGCCACAAATATTGCAGGGATACAAATCGGGCACAAGAGAAAAATGGATCTTGATAAAAATGAGAGATTTAAGGATGGCGTTGAACAAAAGGAGAGAATCAAGGCGAAAGGCTGTAATCCGATTGAAAAAGGTTGACTGAATTCAAATTTGAATTCATCCAAACTATGTATAAAATCGTATTGAGTAAGGGAACCAGATCATCAAAGAATTGATGACTGAGTCATGGAGTAGGATTTTTCCAAACCACGTTAATTTTTGAGTCATCTTTTTCCCCTTTCTTCTTTTTTCAGATTGAAAGTCAAATTCAGGTTGCGTTGTTTTCCTTGGAGAAAATATGGTGTCATGGCCATCATGCAAACAAAAATCTGTAGCTCTTTCTAGCACAGAAACAGAGTACAGGGCACGGGTCGAAGGAACAGTTGAATTACTGTGGCTGCAATCATTGATTAAGGAACTTGGTTTCTCATTGCAACAGGCTCCAAATTTTTGGTGCGACAACAAAGGAGCACTTAGTGCTGCACTCCAGGACAAAACATATAAAGATCAGTTTTCATTTTGTAAGAGACTGTCAGTGGAGGTGACGTCCAAATACAGTTCATTCGATCCTAAGAACACCAAGCTGATTGGCTTACAAAGCCATCAAGTATTTTATCTTTTGTAAAGTGCCGAGACACTCTATGTGTAGCAGAACCAACGCACAGATTGTGCGGGTGTGTTAAGGAAGGTACTAAGGATGGTCCAGAACTTAACATCCAACTTAGAATTCTGTTCTTTTGCATATTCTCTCCTATCAGTGAATGTAATTGTGTTAGTGCTTCATGTACATTAGTTATCGTAACTGTGTAACTATTCCTGTACTGCTATCTGTATGAATGCAAGAGACTAGCCACAAGTGTAACCAGTAAAACAGTTTTTCATTTCTCTCGCAGTTATACCATGCTTCTCCTTCGGCAATTGTTCTTTTACTGTTTTTCTAGTTCCCCTTCTTCAGTTTCTTCAATCAAGCACCGATTTATCAAATCATCAATCCATTGGTCTGCTGTCACTTCCACAACTCCTTTCTTTTGGTCAAGCAATCCATGTCCCACCCATTGCATGACCAACTCAGGCCTTCCTGTCACTTAATCCTTTCGATAAATGCAGCAATATACAAAACAGTTCTTCAAATAATGTGGCAAGTCATCGTAGCTCAGGATGAGACCAAGAAGAATGCTACCAGCGTACTGCATATTTCAGACGATGATCATGAGGCAGGCGTCTTCGATTCCTAGATCTTATACTTATCAATGCTTTCCCAAACAGCTTTTGTCATTTTTTTTGTACGCATTAAGACCCTACTGTCTGGACCACAAGTGGCAAACCACCACAATTGTCCACTATCCTCTCCCCTGTACCTTTCAAATTGTGACTCACCAATTCATTTTCTTCTTTTGATGCCACATCCAGAAACAAGCTCCAGCTTTCTTCGGAAATCATTTCTGGTATTTTATACATTTTAGCACCAATCCCTTGGGAGGCTTCTACCTTTCTACTAGTGATCAAAATCTTTATTTCCTTTGAAACCACCGCAGGATTCCTTTGCTTTCTGGTAATATACTAAAACTGCTGTCTGAAAACAATTATTGGACATGGATTGAATTTCATGACCCTCATTTTCTGATAAATTCAGAACAATGAAAACTGCTAATTTTAAATTCTCATGTACCCAGTCTCTGTTTATTTTCGTACCTATAAATTTGTAGCATTCGAGTTTGAAGAAGTTTTATATTTAAAAAACTCAGCTGAAAACTGGGTTATTCAATTGGGCTGTAGCAACAGCCATAACAGTAGAGTGCTCCATGGATTTGGTTCTCCAAGATGTAGTTGTACGATTGCAATTTCGTGTCTACATAGAACCATTGATTTAATTTAAGTTAAGAAGTTTGTTTTAAAACATAAATTCACATGTTTTATTGTCACATCCTACAAGTCTACTTCTTTTGAATTTAGAAAAAAAAACGTATGTTATAAGAATATATATATATATATATATATATATAGATCGAGATAGAGGGAGAGAGAAAGAGGAGGTGAAATCTTCTGGCCATCTTGCCCTTTGTCCTATCATGGCCATCTTTTATATATATATATATATATATATATATATATATGCATGGGAATATTGCAGTTACCTCGGGAATTTAACTCTGACAACTCATTCACAAACCATTCATCCCTAGAATGGCCAAACCATGCC